>NC_138305.1:18327500-18445000 GCF_965601325.2 Salmo salar
GTTAGGGTACACCTCAGGGTATAGAGGGTAGTCAGTTAGGTTATACACCCAGGGTATAGTGATGATGTCAACCTCTCAACTGATGTAATCCAGGGGACAGGTCTTTTTGATTCCCTCTGCATATTTGCAATCGAACGCAGCTATGATTCTCTGTTTCCCCAAGGCATTCCACAGACTTCAAAACTCGGTCAACTGTTGATCGCCATTTTCTTCCCTCATCACTGTCATCGAAGACTTTACAATGTCTGGTTCGTTTAAAATGTTCCTCATTGTCCGTTTCATTTTCTGAGTTAGAGAGAGTCAGCAAGGCACGATCATCCTCCAGAAAGTGGAGAGTTCTTTCAAAAAATGTGTGGTGGATTATCTACATCAAAGGTCACCAACCGAACGATCTCAAAGCCATTCCTAGTTGATCACCAAACATTTCTGTTAAAAACCCAACGATAAAGCCTTTTATCTTATTTGTTTTGCACTGTTGCTGATAGTGCACTTGATTTGCTCTCTGGGCCTGCTGGGAAGGCAAAATGTTCCCATTTTGAACCATTTCATATGTCTGAAGGTATAAGTATAACTCTGCCTTCCCAGCAGATCAAGTGCACCTACAGGCTCAGATCACGGTGTTTGCACAGTTTCCTTCGAGCCATAGACTGTAAAAAAAGAAGCCTCGAACACACAGCAAAGTTGATGCTGTGAGATTTCAAAGTTTTTAGAACCATGACTAGAGAGAGACTCAATGAATACAGCAAAGAGCTGCTTTTATTCAAATCAAATCAAATTTTATTTGTCACATGCGCCGAATACAACAGGTTTAGGCCTTACAGTGAAATGCTTATTTACGAGCCCCTAACCAACAATGCAGTTTAAAAAAAATACGGATAAGAATAAGAAATAAAAGTGACAAGTAATTAAAGAGCAGCAGCAAAATAACAATAGCGAGAATATATACAGGGGGGGGGGGGGGGTACCGGTACAGAGTCAGTGTGCGGGGGCACCGGTTAGTTGAGGTAATATGTACATGTAGTGATGATGCACAGATGACAACAGAAAGTAGCAGCGATGTAAAGAGGGGGTGGTGGGGCTATGTCTATGACTAGGGTGGCTGGAGTCTTTGACAATTTTTAGGTCCTTCCTCTCACACCGCCTGGTATAGAGGTCCTGGATGGCAGGAAGCTTGGTCCCAGTGATGTACTGGGCCGTTCGCACTACCCTCTCTAGTGCCTTGCGGTCGGAGGCCGAGCAGTTGCCATACCATGCAGTGATGCAACCAGTCAGGATGCTCTCGATGGTGCAGATGTAGAACCTTTTGAGGATCTGAGGACCCATGCCAAATCTTTTCAGTCTCCTGAGGGGGAATAGGTTTTGTCTTTCTCTCTTCACTACTGTCTTGGTGTGCTTGGACCATTCTAGTTTGTTGGTGCTCCACTGCAGCCCCGTCGATGAGAATGGGGGCGTGCTCGGTCCTCTTTTTTCTGTAGTCCACAATCATCTCCTTTGTCTTGATCACGATGAGAGAGAGGTTGTTGTCCTGGCACCACACGGCCAAGTCTCTGACATCCTCCCTATAGGATGTCTCGTCATTGTCGATGTTGAGTCATCTGGAAATTTAATGATGGTGTTGGAGTTGTGCCTGGCCGTGCAGTCATGAGTGAAAAGAGAGTACAGGAAGGGACTGAGAACGCACCCCTGAGGGGCCCCTGTGTAGAAGATCACTGTGGCAGATGTGTTGTCACCTACCCTTACTACCTGGGGGTGGCCCGTCAGGAAGTCCAGGATCCAGTTGCAGGGGAAGGTGTTTAGTCCCAGAGTCCTTAGCTCATTGATGAGCTTTGAGGGTACTATGGTGTTTATCACTGAGGTGTAGTCAATGACTAGCATTCTCACATAAGTGTTCCTTTTGTCGAGGTGGGAAAGGGCAGTGTGGAGTGCAATAGAGATTGCATCATCTGTGGATCTGTTGGGGCGGTATACAAATTGGAGTGGGTCCAGGGTTTTTGGGATGATGGTGTTGATGTGAGCCATGATCGTCCTCTCAAAGCATTTCATGGCTACGGACGTGAGTGCTACGGGGCGGTAGTCATTTAGGCAGGTTACCTTAGTGTTCTTTGGCACAGGGACTATGGTGGTCTGCATGAAACATGTTGGTATTACAGACTTGGACAGGGAGAGGTTGAAAATGTCAATGAAGACACTGTCAATGAAATGTCAATGAAGACACAGTTGGTCAGCGCATGCTCGCAGTACACGTCCTGGTAATCCATCTGGTCCTGCGGCCTTGTGAATGTTGACCTGTTTAAAGGTCTTACTCACATCGGCTATGGAGAGCATGATCACACAGTCTTCCGGAACAGCTGGTGCTCTCATGCATGTTTCAGTGATATTTGCCTCGAAGCGAGCATAGAAGTAGTTTAGCTCTTCTGGTACGCTCGTGTCACTGGGCAGCTCTCGGCTGTGATTCCCTTTGTAGTCTGTAATGGTTTGCAAGCTCTTCCACATCCGACGAGCGTCAGAGCCGGTGTAGTACGAATTGATCTTAGTCCTGTACTGACGCTTTGCCTGTTTGATGGTTTCTCGGCGGGCATAGCGGGATTTCTTAGAAGCTTCCGGGTTAGAGTCCCACTCCTTGAAAGCTCTACCCTTTAGGTCAGTGCGGGTTAGAGTCCTGCTCCTTGAAAGTGGCAGCTCTAGCCTTTAGCTCAGTGCGGATGTTGTCTGTAATCAATGGCTTCTGGTTGGGGTATGTACGTACGGTCACTGTGGGGACGACGTCATCGATGCACTTATTGATGAAGCTAATGACTGATGTGGTGTACTCATCAATGCCATCGGAGGAATCCCTGAACATATTCCAGTCTGTGCAAGCAAAACAGTCCTGTAGCTTAGCATCTGCTTCCTCTCACCACTTTTTTATTGATCTAGTCACTGGTGCTTCCTGATTTAATTTTTGCTTGTAAGCAGAAATCACGAGGATATAATTGTGGTCAGATTTGCCAAATGGAGGGCGAGGGAGAGCTTTGTATGCATCTCTGTGTGTGGAGTATAGGTGGTCCAGAGTTATTTTCCCTCTGGTTGCACATTTAACATGCTGATAGAAGTTTGGTAAAACGGATTTAAGTTTCCCTGCATTAAAGTCCCTGGCTACTTGGAGCGCCGCCTCTGGGTGAGCATTTTCTTGTTTGCTTATGGTGGAATTCAGCTCATTCAATGCTGTCTTAATGCCAGCCTCTGACTGTGATGGTATGTAAACAGCTACAAAGAATATAGATGAAAACTCTTTCGGTATGTAGAGTGGTCTACAGCTTATCATGAGATACTCTACCTCAGGCGAGCAATAGCTCGAGACTTCCTTAGATATTGTGCACCAACTGTTGTTTACAAAAATACATAGCCCGTCACCTCTTGTCTTACCAGACGCTGCTGTTCTATCCTGCCGGTACATCGTATAACCAGCCAGATGTATGTTGATATTGTCATCGTTACGGTCAGGGTTAGATGTTACAGTTTTTAATGTCCCGTTGGTAGTTTCATTTTCCACGTAACTTGTCGATTGAATGTTTGCTAGCAGAATGGAGGGAAGTGGGGGTTTATTTATTCGATCGCCTACAAATTCTCAGAAGGCAGCCCGACCTCTTTCTCCGCCTCCTCTTCACGCAGATTGGGGCCTGTTCCAGAGGAAGCAGTATATCCTTCGCGTCGGGCTCATCAGAGTCATGACAGGGAAAAAAAGGATTCTGCTAGTCCGTGGTGAGTAATCTCAGTCCTGATGTCTAGAAGTTATTTTCGGTCATAAGAGACGGTAGCGGCAACATTATGTACAAAATAAGTTACAAACAAATCAAATAAACAAACAAAAAAATGCAATCTGCTGGGAGCACGTAAAACGTCTCTGGCGCCATCTTAATAAGATAATATTATGAGTAAGTTCATGTTTAAGTTGTTATTCAACACTTTGTTCAACAGTTTGATAAGTCATAAAAATGCACATTTCGATAATTGTATTTTTTAACATCGAGAAATATTTCACTTCCTCTGGTCGAAGGACTAACAACAGGAATTGGTGCTTGAGGGAGAAATAATGCAGAGCCACTTGAGTTTCGCCATCAGCTGGAAGACTGTGTCCCCTTTTCTCAGTGGAGGGAGAGCAGAGGGACAGTGAGTCTGGTGAGGGTCAGCCTCACCGCTGCTCCCTCCTTCCCCTCAGACTGACCATCAGATGAGAGGCAGCCTCACCGCTGCTCCCTCCTTCCCCTCAGACTGACCATCAGATGAGAGGCAGCCTCACCGCTGCTCCCTCCTTCCCCTCAGACTGACCATCAGATGAGAGGCAGCCTCACTGCTGCTCACTCCTTCCCCTCAGACTGACCATCAGATGAGAGGCAGCCTCACCGCTGCTCCCGCAGCCTCACCGCTGCTCCCTCCTTCCCCTCAGACTGACCATCAGATGAGAGGCAGCCTCACCGCTGCTCCCTCCTTCCCCTCAGACTGACCATCAGATGAGAGGCAGCCTCACCGCTGCTCCCTCCTTCCCCTCAGACTGACCATCAGATGAGAGGCAGCCTCACTGCTGCTCACTCCTTCCCCTCAGACTGACCATCAGATGAGAGGCAGCCTCACCGCTGCTCCCGCAGCCTCACCGCTGCTCCCTCCTTCCCCTCAGACTGACCATCAGATGAGAGGCAGCCTCACCGCTGCTCCCTCCCTACCCTCAGACTGGCCATCAGATGAGAGGCAGCCTCACCACTGCTCCCTCCTTCCCCTCAGACTGGCCATCAGATGCTGGCTATCAGTCCAGTAAAACATAACGTGATCTTGACTCAGAAAAAGTTGGTTTCCACTGATCTACACATAATGAGCAGGTCAATTTACAGACAGAAGCATGTTACTTGGCAGACCAATCCAAACTCATCTCTCAACATGTCCAGCCCAATCCATTATCTCAGCCAATCCTGGTTTGAGGGAAGGTTCCTTTTTCTGTGGCTAAACCATGTAGGCTCGTAATTTAACCATTTTATTCGTATTTGCAGATGGCATACACGTTTGTTATTAAGACACATGAAAGTTCACATGTTCCAAAAAACGCATTTTGATAAAAAAAATAAAATAAATGTTTTCATTCAAATGCCTCTCCTGTGAAGTCGCAATGTGCGACATACGCCTAGTTTCTTGAAACAAAGTCATATTTTCAAGCATGGAGGTGGCTGCATCATGTTATGGGTATGTTTGTCCTTGACAAGGACTCTGGAGTTTTTTGGGGGATAAAAATAAACCGTACAGAGCTAAGCAAAATCCTACAGGAAAACCTGGTTCATTCTGCTTTCCAAACAGACAGTGGGAGACAAACTCACCTTTCATCAGGACAATAACCTAAAACACAAGGCCAAATAGACACTAGAGTTGCTTACCAAGAAGACATGAAATGTTACTGAGTGGCCTAGTCACAGTTTTGACTTAAAGGAAAACTCCACCCAAAAACGATCTTTTGGTATTTGTTTTATTAGTCCATTGTTGACATAGTCCCAAAATGTTTTGCTAGTCAGCAATCAAGTTTCCAAGATATGTAACTTTAAAAATACATATATCATCCCAATATGATGCTGGGTTTTGCATTGTGGGGACTATGGGGACTATGTCAACTAAAAACACTATCAGAAATCCAAATGACGCTGTATCAGTAATCCAAATACCATCTATGTGTATATACATCAAGACGATTAACTAAGAATGATATATACAGCAATAGATATATTAAGAAATATATCCAGCAGTAGATATATTAAGAATAATATATACAGCAGTAGACATAAACATGATAGGTAAAGCAGTAGACATATTAAGAATTATATGTACAGCAGTATAAACATTGACAATGATATGTACAGCTGTAAATATATCAGGAATGATATGTACAGCAGTATATATAAAAATGATATGTACACCAGTAGATATATTAAGAATGATATGTAAAGCAGTAGATATATTTACACATATTTACAGCAGAATATATATTAATATTGATATGTAGAGCTGTATTTATTAATGAAGAATGTACAGCAGTAGATATATTAACACATATTTACAGCAGAATATATATTAATATTGATGTGTAGAGCTGTATTTATTAATGAAGAGATGTACAGCAGTAGATATACGAAGAATGAAATGTACAGAAGTAGATACAGTGCATTCGGAAAGCATTCAGACCCCTTGACGTTTTTCCACATTTTGTTAGGTCACAGACTTATTCTACAATTGATTACATAATTTTTTCTCTTCATCAATCTACACACAAACCCCATTATGACATCACAATACCCTATAATGACAAAGCGAAAACAGGTTTTTAGAAATGACTGCAAATGTATTAAAAAAAATAATAAATGAAATACCTTATTTACATAAGTATTCAAACCCTTTGCTATGAGACTCGAAATTGAGAGAGAGAGAGAGAGAGAGAGAGAAAAAACATTTTCTGACTGGACATTTTGCGCTCTGTTGGTGGAATTCTCCGATCTGTATAACCTACATTCCTCTTTTACATTCTCTATATAATGTATTTATTGAAATAGACTTTAGAAAATAGAAAATAGTTAAATTACTTGGAAATGTTACGTGTGCTGCGAGACCCTTTTCCTTACAGATACTATTGTAATATTGCCCCAACTGTAACAGACACACCCTCTGTAGTAGTGTTGTGATTGTATCAGATCAGGGGGTGTGTGTGTATGAAGGCTGTATGTTGAGTTGGTGTGTGTGCAGGGAGGCCACCAATCCTCCAGGAAAGATACTGGGCATAAAGGGAGGCCTAGTCATCACGTCATCACTAGGCAGACTGACTCTCTTCACTGCCACGGCATCACAAGGCAGACTGACACTCTTCACTGCCACGTCATCACTAGGCAGACTGACTCTCTTCACTGCCACGGCATCACAAGGCAGACTGACTCTCTTCACTGCCACGTCATCACAAGGCAGACTGACTCTCTTCACTGCCACGTCCTCACTAGGCACACTGACTCTCTTCACTGCCACGTCATCACTAGGCAGACTGACTCTCTTCACTGCCACGTCATCACTAGGCAGACTGACTCTCTTCACTGCCACGTCATCACAAGGCAGACTGACTCTCTTCACTGCCACGTCCTCACTAGGCACACTGACTCTCTTCACTGCCACGTCATCACTAGGCAGACTGACTCTCTTCACTGCCACGTCATCACTAGGCAGACTGACTCTCTTCACTGCCACGTCATCACTAGGCAGACTGACTCTCTTCACTGCCACGTCATCAGATGACATCATGACTATATTATGTGACATTATATGACATTATATGAAGCATTATAACAGGCCTGAAGTCTTCATAGCTTCAGTAAGGTCATTACTGATAAACACAGAATTTCCATTTAATATTCCAATTTCACTACGTAGTGTCTTTCTGCTGTGGGCTAACAATGCCACACACACACACACACACACACACACACACACACACACACACACACACACACACCACACACACACACACACACACACACACACACACACACACACACACACACACACACACACACACACACACACTCCCTTTGTGCTATTGGCTAAATGACTCCAAACATAGTGTTTCCTAATAGAAATATTAATGATTGGTTCTATCCAGGGTTATAGCTTCTGGTTTTATATAGTTTAAAAGCTGGGAGACATTCTGAACACAGGGATATTAAAACACCACATTGCTTCCATCTTATCACACACACACACACACACACACACACACACACACACACACACACACACACACACACACACACACACACACACACACACACACACACACACACACACACACACACACACACACACACACACACACACACACACACACACACACACACACACCATCTAATCACACTGCTGCTCATTAAAACACATGCAGAAAATTCTTTCCCTGTTTATGAGGTGGTTCTGCATTACTGCTGTCAATATGTGGCTCTGACAACTCTTTCCAAACCACTGCATTGTGATATCTCTATCCAAACCACTGCATTGTGATATCTCTATCCAAACCACTGCATTCTGTTATCTCTATCAAAACCACTGCATTCTGATATCTCTATCCAACCCACTGCATTCTGATATCTCTATGCAAACCACTGCATTGTGATATCTCTATCCAAACCACTGCATTGTGATATCTCTATCCAAACCACTGCATTGTGATATCTCTATCCAAACCACTGCATTGTGATATCTCTATCCAAACCACTGCATTCTGTTATCTCTATCAAAACCACTGCATTCTGATATCTCTATCCAACCCACTGCATTCTGATATCGCTATGCAAACCACTGCATTGTGATATCTCTATCCAAACCACTGCATTGTGATATCTCTATCCAAACCACTGCATTGTGATATCTCTATCCAAACCACTGCATTCTGATATCTCTATCCAAACCACTGCATTGTGATATTTCTATCCAAACCACTGCATTCTGATATCTCTATCCAAACCACTGCATTCTGATATCTCTATCCAAACCACTGCATTTTGATATCTCTATCCAAACCACTGCATTCTGATATCTCTATCCAAACCACTGCATTGTGATATCTCTATCCAAACCACTGCATTATGATATCTCTATCCAAACCACTGCATTGTGATATCTCTATCCAAACCACTGCATTCTGATATCTCTATCCAATCCACTGCATTCTGATATCTCTATCCAAACGACTGCATTCTGATATCTCTATCCAAACCACTGCATTCTGATATCTCTATCCAACCCACTGCATTCTGATATCGCTATGCAAACCACTGCATTGTGATATCTCTATCCAAACCACTGCATTGTGATATCTCTATCCAAACCACTGCATTGTGATATCTCTATCCAAACCACTGCATTCTGATATCTCTATCCAAACCACTGCATTGTGATATTTCTATCCAAACCACTGCATTCTGATATCTCTATCCAAACCACTGCATTCTGATATCTCTATCCAAACCACTGCATTTTGATATCTCTATCCAAACCACTGCATTCTGATATCTCTATCCAAACCACTGCATTGTGATATCTCTATCCAAACCACTGCATTATGATATCTCTATCCAAACCACTGCATTGTGATATCTCTATCCAAACCACTGCATTCTGATATCTCTATCCAATCCACTGCATTCTGATATCTCTATCCAAACGACTGCATTCTGATATCTCTATCCAAACCACTGCAGTCTGATATCTCTATCCAAACCACTGCATATTTATATCTCTATCCAAACCACTGCAGTCTGATATCTCTATCCAAACCACTGCATATTTATATCTCTATCCAAACCACTGCATTCTGATATCTCTATCCAAACCACTGCATTCTGTTATCTCTATCCAAACCACTGCAGTCTGATATCTCTATCCAAACCACTGCATATTTATATCTCTATCCAAACCACTGCAGTCTGATATCTCTATCCAAACCACTGCATTGTGATATCTCTATCCAAACCACTGCATTCTGATATCTCTATCCAAACCACTGCATTGTGATATCTCTATCCAAACCACTGCATTGTGATATCTCTATCCAAACCACTGCATTGTGATATCTCTATCCAAACCACTGCAGTCTGATATCTCTATCCAATCCACTGCATTCTGATATCTCTATCCAAACGACTGCATTCTGATATCTCTATCCAAACCACTGCAGTCTGATATCTCTATCCAAACCACTGCATATTTATATCTCTATCCAAACCACTGCAGTCTGATATCTCTATCCAAACCACTGCAGTCTGATATCTCTATCCAAACCACTGCATATTTATATCTCTATCCAAACCACTGCATTCTGATATCTCTATCCAAACCACTGCAGTCTGATATCTCTATCCAAACCACTGCATATTTATATCTCCATCCAAACCACTGCAGTCTGATATCTCTATCCAAACCACTGCAGTCTGATATCTCTATCCAAACCACTGCAGTCTGATATCTCTATCCAAAAACAGAAATACAGCTCCTCTCCTCCTCCTCCCACCCCTAACCTCCTCCTCCCACCCCTAACCCCCCTCCCAAACTCCTCCTCCCTCCCCTTAGCTCCTCCTTCCTCCCCTATCCTCCTCCTCCTCCTCCTCACTCCCCCTCCAATCTTCCTCCTCCCTCCCCTAACCTCCTCCTCCCTCCGCTAACCTCCTCCTCCCTCCGCTAACCTCCTCCTCCCTCCCTACCCCTCCCTCTCCTATCCAAATCTACCTCCCCTAACCTCCTCCTCCCTGTCCTATCCTCCTTCCCTCTCCCCTAACCTCCTCCTCCCTCTCCTATCCTCCTTCCCTCTCCCCTAACCTCCTCCTCCCTCTCCTATCCTCCTTCCCACTCCCCTAACCTCCTCCTCCCTCTCCTATCCTCCTTCCCTCTCCCCTAACCTCCTCCTCCCTCTCCTATCCAAATCTACCGTCCCTAACCTACTCCCTCCCTCCCCTAACCTCCTCCTCCCTCCCCTTTCCCCTCCCTCCCCTAACCTCCTCCCTCCCCTAACCTCTTCCTCCCTCCCCTTTCCTCCCCCTCCCTCCCCTAACCTCCTCCTCCCCTAACCTCCTCTTCCCTCCCCTAACCTCCTCCTCCCCTAACCTCCCCCTCCCTCCCCTAACCTCCTCCCCTATCCTCCTCCTCCCCTATCCTCCTCCTCCCTCCCCTAACCTCCTCCTACTCCCTCCACTAACCTCCTCCTTCCTCACCTATCTTCATTATCGTCCCTCTCCTATCCTCCTCCCCCTCCCCTAACCTCCTCATCCCCTAACCTCCTCCCTCCCCTAACCTCCTCCTTCTCATCCCCTATCCTCCTCCTCCACCCCTATCATCCTCCTCCACCCCCTAACCTCCTCTTTCACTAACCTCCTCCTCCCTCTCTAACCTCCTCTTCCCTCCCTACCCCTCCCTCTCCTATCCAAATCTACCTCCCCTAACCTCCTCCTCCCTCTCCTATCCTCCTTTCCTCTCCCCTAACCTCCTCCTCCCTCTCCTATCCTCCTTCCCTCTCCCCTAACCTCCTCCTCCCTCTCCTATCCTCCTTCCCTCTCCCCTAACCTCCTCTTTCCTCTCCTATCCTCCTTCCCTCTCCCCTAACCTCCTCCTCCCTCTCCTATCCTCATTCCCTGTCCCCTAACCTCCTCCATCCCCTAATCTTCTCCTCCCCTATCCTCCTCCTTCCCTCCCCTAACCTCCCTTTCCTCTCCTTCCTCCCTCCCTTCCCTCTCTCTCCCTTTTGTCCTCCTCCTCCTCTCTGGCATCCATCCCACCATCCATCCCTCCATCCATCCCAAGCCTACTTGAAGGTAATATCACTCACTGTTGCCCCTAGTGACCGGTTTCTAATGCATTTCCCAGCGTCCTCAGGACACGGATAAACATCTAATTTCAAAGTCAGTCTTGAGCAATCTGCCTCTCCTTCTTTCCTTCTGTAGTAAATCTGAAGGGGCCTATACCAGTTTTACACGAACAGCATCTTATTAAATGGTTGATTTCAGATGGCAGACTGTGAATGTTTTAAATTAACTTTATTGATCTGTGAGTGGGTCTGTGTGTGCATGTGTGTGTGTGTCTGTGTGTCTGTCTCTCCGTGTGTGTGTGGGGGGGGGGGGGGGGGGGGGGGGGGGAGTAGATTTACACCTCCACCATTAAAGAGGAGCTCTAAACCAGGACTGGCCGCTCGCCGCCTCTCTCTCTCTCTTTGCTCCCTCCTTCTCTCTCTCTCTCCTCCTTCGTTTTCTCTCTTTATATTTAGAATGGTGATGCCACAGAGAGAAAGAGAAAGAAAGACAGACAGAAATACAGACAGAAAAATAGACAAAAAAGACAGACAGAAAGCATCACACACAGATTAGCGAGGAAGAGAGGCTACATATTCACTCAAATACTCTAACAGAAAGAAGAGGTTTCACAGCCCAGGGTTAGGAGATAAGAGGGGAGGAGAAGAGAAGAGGAATGGATAAGGCAAGGGATAAGAGGAGGGATTGACCTAGAGGAGGGATGGGAGGAGGAGGAGGGAGGGATGGGAGGAGGAGGAGGGAAGGGAGGAAGGACTAATAACCCTCCATATCAGTGTGAGGCAGCAGGGTCTGTGTCCTCTTCATGACATCACTCTCTGAGTATGAAGATTCCCATAAACCCCTCTTTTCCCTGGGGTCTCCCAACCATGACATCAGGGGAGGAGAGTACGAGTGAGAGAGAGAGAGAGCACGAGAGTGAGAGAGAGAGAGAGAGAGAAGGGTAGGTTGAGGGACTGGTAACCCAGAGATAGATTAGATAGAGGGATGGAAGTTGTTTGTCTTCTTCTACATTTGAGTAATGGAAGGAACAACCAATCAACTCAAGCTCTTTTTCTATTTACCTCACAAATACAAAGAAGTCTCTGTACATAAGCGCCCTCAGGCTGCAAGGCTGGAAACTCTCTCTTTTCCCACTGAGACCACTGGACTGTCAATCACTACCATCAGATCAGTCCTGCTAGCAGAGTGGAGGGTAGAGGAGGTACAGACAGGAACTGGAGGGTAGAGGATGTATAGACAGGAAGTGGAGGGTAGAGGAGGTATAGCCAGGAACTGGAAGGTACAGGTAGAGGAGGTATAGACAGGAACTGGAGGGTAGAGGTATAGACAGGAACTGGAGGGTAGAGGAGGTATAGACAGGAACTGGAGGGTAGAGGAGGTATAGACAGGAACTGGAAGGTAGAGGAGGTATAGACAGGAACTGGAAGGTAGAGGAGGTATAGACAGGAACTGGAGGGTAGAGGAGGTATAGACAGGAACTGGAAGGTAGAGGAGGTATAGACAGGAACTGGAGGGTAGAGGAGGTATAGACAGGAACTGGAGGGTAGAGGAGGTATAGACAGGAACTGGAAGGTAGAGGAGGTATAGACAGGAACTGGAAGGTAGAGGAGGTATAAACAGGAACTGGAAGGTAGAGGAGGTATAGACAGGAACTGGAGGGTAAAGGAAGTATAGACAGGAACTGGAGGGTAGAGGAAGTATAGACAGGAACTGGAAGGTAGAGGAGGTATAGACAGGAACTGGAAGGTAGAGGAGGTATAGACAGGAAATGGAGGGTAGAGGAGGTATAGACAGGAACTGGAGGGTAGAGGTAGAGGAGGTTTAGACAGGAAGTGGAGGGTAGAGGAGGTTTAGACAGGAAGTGGAGGGTAGAGGAGGTATAGACAGGAACTGGAGGGTAGAGGAGGTATAGACAGGAACTGGAGGGTAGAGGAGGTATAGACAGTAACTGGAGGGTAGAGGAAGTATAGACAGGAACTGGAGGGTAGAGGAGGTATAGACAGGAACTGGAGGGTAGAGGAGGTATAGACAGGAACTGGAGGGTAGAGGAGGTATAGACAGGAACTGGAAGGTACAGGTTCCTGTCTGCTGAGGCTCGCTGGAGAATATTCACGCGCACACACACCCCACGGCTGTGTGACGAATCAGATATCTCTGTTATTTACTCTACCTCCCAAAACCAGACCAGTAACTACACTGCTACGCTGCTGACCGAAGAGTCCCAGAGAACTCAGAGAGCCTAATGCATCTAGCCCATTTCCTGTGAGCACTGAGCACACACACACACACCCTCTCTATTAGTTTCATGTGTGAGTGTAGGCCAGACCAGACCAGACTGAGGGCGGCTAAGGGAACTATTTCATGACTGCATCATTAGACCAATAACAACCTCACATTAATCTCAGTGCCACACCAACTCCCATTACTGTTACACTGTTCTCATTCTCCATTATTTCACCTCACAGTAACATTGCTCTTCCTCTCTTATTTCTAACCAACTACTTAGGATTTGACTTGTCATCTATTAGAATGTTTAAGAAAGACTGGACGACACAGAGCGAGAGAGAGAGAAAGAGAGAGAGAAGGATGGGAGAAAAGGATGGGAGAAAAGGATGGGAGAGAGAGAGAAGGAGAGAGAGAGAGAAGGATGAGAGAGAGCGAGAGAATGGGAGAGCAAAGACGAGGGATAACGGGAGAGGGAGAGAAAGATAATGGGAGAAAGGTAATGGTCCCTAACCAAGGAGGGCCTACAGCAGCACCTAGATCTTCTGCACAGATTCTGTCAGACCTGGGCCCTGTCAGTAAATCTCAGTAAGACAAAAATAATGGCATTCCAAAAAAGGTCCAGTTGCCAGGACCACAAATATAAATTCCATCTAGACACCGTTGCCCTAAAGCACACAAAAAACGATACATTCCTCGGCCTAAACATCAGCGCCACAGGTAACGTCCACAAAGCTGTGAACGATCTGAGAGACAAGGCAAGAAGGGCATTCTACACCATCAAAAGAAACATAAAATTCGACATGTCAATTAGGATCTGGCCAAAATTATTGAATCAGTTAAAGAACCCTTTATGGTTGTGATGTCTGGGGTCCGCTAACCAACCAAGAATTCACAAAATATAACAAACACCAAATTGAGACTCTGCATGCAGATTTCTGCAAAAATATTGTCAGTGTACAACATAAAACACCAAATAATGCTGGCAGGGCTGAATTAGGCCGATACCCGCTAATTCCAAAATCTTTCATAACAAAACCATAACCTACAGAGAGATGAACCTGGAGAAGAGTCCCCTAAACAAGCTGGTCCTGAGGCTCTGTTCACAAACACAAACAGACCCCACAGAGCCCCAGGACAGCAACACAATTACACCCAACCAAATCATGAGAAAACAAAAAGATAATTACTTAACATATTCGAAAGGATTAACAAAAAAAACAAAGCAAACTAGAATGTTATCTGACCCTAAACAGAGAGTACACAGCGGCAGAATACCTGACCACTGTGACTGACCCAAACTTAAGGACTTTTTTTGACTGTATACAGACTCTATTGAGAAAGGCTGCCGTAGGCAGACCTGGCTCTCAAGAGAATACAGGCTATGTGCAACACTGTCCACAAAATGAGGTGGAAACTGAGCTGCTCTTCTAACCTTCTGCCAAACATATGACCATATTAGAGACACATATTTCCCTCCGATTACACAGATACACAAAGAATTCAAAAACAAATCCAATTTTGATAAACTTGCGTATCTATTGGGTGAAATAACACAGCGTAAGATTTGTGACCTGTTGCTACAAGAAAAGGGCGACCAGTGAAGAACAAACACCATTGTAAATAAAATCCATATTTATGTGTATTTATGTTCCCTTTGTACCTTAACTGTTTGCGCATCTTTACAACATTGTACATAGACATAATATGATATTTGAAATGTCTTTATTGTTTTGGAACTTTTGTGAGTGTAATGTTTACTGTGCGTTTTTTATTGTTTATTTAACTTTTGTTTATTATCTATTTCACTTGCTTAGGCAAAAAAGCCCCTTGAATTGAATTGAATTGAATAGAGAGAGAGAGAGAGAGAGAGAGAGAGAGAGAGAGAGAGAGAGAAAACGAGAGAGAGAGAATGAGAGAGAGGGGAGAGCGAAGAAGAGAGAAAATGGAAGAAAGAGAAAGGAAGAGAGAGAGGTAATGGGAGAGAGAGAGAATGTCCCTTCTTATGCCCCTTCTGCCCCTCGCCCCTGCAACAAGGACCTCAACAGGACAGTCGTACATATGCCCAGGCTGTGAGCAGAGCAACAGTCCCATCCCCCACTATTACACACGCTCAAGCCCCATACTGAGACCTAAGAGCTATGTATCAGATGCTCAACATGCTCTGCTCACACCTACTGTGATGGTCTGGGCCTAAACCACATGAAAACAACACTATGGAACACAAAGCTTTTACTATCTCATCCTGGAATATACTGAGGTCATCTGCTTTTGGCCTAAAGAGCAGAAACCTGGACTTCAACACAAAAAAAATACAAAAATACAAAAAAATGTAACCTCTGTATCAAGGTTTTCTGTACCATTTTGAATTCAAGAAATCAAACCTTTCTTCAAGAAAAAAAGTAAAAATAAATGAAATTGGCAACAATCACACTACATACATACAGTTGAAGTGGGAAGTTTACATACACTTAGGTTGGAGTCATTAAAACTCGTTTTTCAACCACTCCACACATTTCTTGTTAACAAACTATAGTTTTGGCAAGTCGGTTAGGACATCTACTTTGTGCATGACACAAGTCATTTTTCCAACAATTGTTTACAGACAGATTATTTCACTTATAACTCACTGTGTCACAATTCCAGTGGGTCAGAAGTTTACATACACTAAGTTGACTGTGCCTTTAAACAGCTTCCAGAAAATGACGTCATGGCTTTAAAAGCTTCTGATAGGTTAATTGACATAATTTGAGTCAATTGGAGGTGTACCTGTGGAAGTATTACAAGGCCTACCTTCAAACTCAGTGCCACTTTGCTTGACATCATGGGAAAATCAAAAGAAATCAGCCAAGACCTCAGAAAAAAAGAATTGTAGACCTCCACAAGTCTGGTTCATCTTTGGGAGCAATTTCCAAATGCCTGAAGGTACCACGTTCATCTGTACAAACAATAGTATGCAACTATAAACACCATGGGACCACGCAGCCATCATACCACTCAGGAAGGAGACGCTTTCTGTCTCCTAGAGATGAACGTACTTTGGTGCGAAAAGTGCAAATCAATCCCAGAACAACAGCAAAGGACTTTGTGCAGATGCTGGAGGAAACTGGTACAAAAGTATCTATAGCCACAGTAAAACGAGTCCTATATCGACATAACCTGAAAGGCTGCTCAGCAAGGAAGAAGCCACTGCTCTAACACTGCCATAAAAAAGCCAGACTACGGTTTGCAACTGCACATGGGGAAAAATATCGTACTTTTTGGAGAAATGTCCTCTGGTCTGATGAAACAAAAATAGAACTGTTTGGCCATAATGACCATCGTTATGTTTGGAGGAAAAAGGAGGAAGCTTGCAAGCCGAAGAACACCATCCCAACCGTGAAGCACAGGGGTGGCAGCATCATGTTGTGGGGGTGCTTTGCTGCAGGAGGGACTGGTGCACTTCACAAAATACATGGCATCATGAGGTAGGACAATTATGTGGATATATAGAAGCAACATCTCAAGACATCAGTCAGGAAGTTAAAGCTTGGTCACAAATGGGTTTTCCAAATGGACAATGACCCCAAGCACACTTCCAAAGTTGTGGCAAAATAGCTTAAGGACAACAAAGTCATGGTATTGGAGTGGCCATCACAAAGCCCTGACTTCAATCCTATAGAAAATGTTTGGGCAGAACTGAAAAAGCGTGTGCGAGCAAGGAGGCCTACAAACCTGACTCAGTTACACCAGCTCTGTCAAGAGGAATGGGCCAAAATTCACCCAATTTATTGTGGGAAGCTTGTGGAAAGCTACCTAAAACGTTTGACCCAAGTTAAACAATTTAAAGACAATGCTATCAATACTAATTGAGTGTATGTAAACTTCTGACCCACTGGGAATGTGATGAAAGAAATAAAAGCTGAAATAAATAATTCTCTCTACTATTATTCTGACATTTCACATTCTTAAAATAAAGTGGTGATCCTAACTGACCTGAGACAGGGAATTATTACTAGGATTAAATGTCAAGAGTTGTGAAAAACTGAGTTTAGATGTATTTGGCTAAGGTGTATGTAAACTTCCCACTTCAACTGTATCTCAAGATGTCAGAGTGTGTCAGCTGTGTGCCACTGTGTCTTGTGGTGATGAGGTCATACCGAGTGTGGTGAGCTTCAACTTTACATAAACCTTAACCTGTCTGGGATAGGGGGCAGTATTTTCACGGCCGGATAAAAAACGTACCCGATTTAAACTGGTTACTGCTCTTGCCCAGAAACGAGAACATGCATTTTATTAGTAGATTTGGATAGAAAACACTCTGAAGTTTCTAAAACTGTTAGAATGGTGTCTGTGAGTATAACAGAACTCATATTGCAGGCAAAAACCTGAGAAAATTCCAAGCAGGAAGTGGCCTGTCTGCGAATTTGTAGTTCTCCATTTGCTTCTCTATCAAAACTACAGTGCCCGTGGGGTTGTGTAGCACTTTCTAAGGCTTCCATTGGCTCTCTAAAGTGTTCAGAAAGCGGATTGAGGCATCTCCTGTCTCTGGGCAGAGTACAGGAGCACAGTTTGTCAGTGGACTGCCTGGTGACTAAGAGATTGGAAATGAGCATTCACAAGACCTCGCCATTTTTTCTCTTCCTTTTTGAATGAATACAGCATTGTCCGGTGGGAATATTAATGCTATTTTACGAGAACATTTTTAAAATAGATTTTAAACAGCATTTGACATGCTTCTAAGTACGGTAATGGAACATTTTGAATATGTTTGTCTCGGAATGCGCTCGCGCGTTACCCTTTGGATAGTGACCTGAACGCACGAACAAAATGGAGGTATTTGCACATAACTATGGATTATTTGGAAAAAAAAAAAACATTTTGTTGTGGAAGTAGAAGTCCTGGTAGTGCATTCTGATGAAGAACAGCAAAGGTAATCCAATTTTTCTAATACTAATTCTGAGTTTAGTGAGCCCCGAACTTGGCGGGTGTCAAATTAGCTAGCCGTGATGGCTGAGCTATGTACTCAGAATATTGCAAAATGTGCTTTAGCCGAAAAGCTATTTTAAAATCTGACATAGCGATTGCATAAAGGAGTTCTGTATCTATAATTCTTAAAATAATTGTTATGTATTTTGTCAACGTTTATCATGAATAATTTAGTAAATTCACCGGAGGTTGTCGGTGGGAATACAATTTCTGAACATCACATGCCAATGTAAAAAGCTGTTTTTTGATATAAATATGAACTTGATTGAACAAAACATGCATGTATTGTATAACATAATGTCCTAGGAGTGTCATCTGATGAAGATCATCAAAGGTTAATGCTGCATTTAGCTGTGTTTTGGGTGTTTGTGACATATATGCTTGCTTTGAAAATGGCTGTGTGATTATTTGTGTCTATGTATTCTCCTAACATAATCTAATGTTTTGCTTTCGCTGTAAAGCCTTTTTGAAATCAGACAATGTGGTTAGATTAACGAGAGTCTTATCTTTCAAATGGTGTAAAATAGTCGTATGTTTGAAATATTGAAATTATTGCATTTTTTTGTTTTTTTATTTCACGCCACGTTCTTCCACTGGCTGTTGAATAGAGTGGGACGCTAATGTCCCACCTAGCCCATAGAAGTTAAACACACTAATTAATAAACACGTCCACCAAAAATAAGAGGGCAAATATTTATTGACTTTAAAAAAGCATTTGATTCTATTTGCCATGAAAGTCTATTCCTCCAAATTCTCCAAAGTGGGCGGTAAGGCGCTAAGGCGGGAGGCGGTAAGGCGTATGTTTTAATAACTATGTATACATAAAACAAGTGTAATAACAACGTTGAGGTGTGAGACCAGGCTGCAGTTTGAGACCAAACCTATTCAACATTTATTTCAATGAATTAGCAGACAAGTTGGACTATTCTGCAGACTCACACTATTTGACACAGAGGTAAAATACCTGCTATATGCTGATGATTTGGTTATTCTTTAACCAACCAAAGAAGTTCACCAGAACCTTAACATTCTAGAGGAATATTGCCATAATTGGGCACTGGCAGTACATTTAGATGAGAGAGAGTGGGAGAGAGAGAGGGGGGAGAGGGAGAGAGGGACAGAGAGGAGGAGAGCGAGAGAGAGAGAAAGAGGGAGAGAGAGAGGGAGAGAGAAAGAGAGAGGGAGAGAGAGAGAGAGAGAGAGAGAGAGAGAGAGAGAGAGAGAGAGAGAGAGAGAGAGAGAGAGAGGAGGAGAGGGAGAGAGGGGGGAGAGGGGAGGAGAGAGAGAAAGTGAGACGGAGTGCTGAAAGGGTCGTTAAGCCCGTGACAGATCTTGGCGTGAAGTGAGACAGGATTACCGTGGTAACGACAGCCCATTACAATGGGAATGGTGAGTATTGTTGCCGACAGCGACAGACACATGAGGGTAACATATGTCGCGTGTGTGTGTGTGTGTGTGTGTGTGTGTGTGTGTGTGTGTGTGTGTGTGTGTGTGTGTGTGTGTGTGTGTGTGTGTGTGTGTGTGTGTGTGTGTGTGTGTGTGTGTGTGTGTGTGTGTGTGTGTGTGTGTGTGTGTGTGTGTGTGTGTGTGTGTACTCATTAGTGCTGTGTTGGTGCAGACTAGCCCCAGTTCCAGTAGTTAAATGCCTTTGAACTTTTAATAGAACCCTGAAACCCAACCAGGCCTTAAAACACACAGAGAGAGAGAGAGAGAGAGAGAGAGAGAGAGAGAGAGAGAGAGAGAGAGAGAGACCCAACCAGACCTTAAGACACACAGAGAGAGACCCAACCAGGCCTTAAAACACACACAGAGAGAGAGAGACCCAACCAGACCTTAAAACACAGAGAGAGAGAGACCCAACCAGACCTTAAGACACACAGAGAGAGACCCAACCAGGCCTTAAAACACAGAGAGAGAGAGAGAGAGAGACCCAACCAGGCCTTAAAACACAGAGAGAGAGAGAGAGAGAGAGACCCAACCAGGCCTTAAAACACACACAGAGAGAGAGACCCAACCAGGCCTTAAAACACAGAGAGAGAGAGAGACCCAACCAGGCCTTAAAACACAGAGAGAGAGAGAGAGAGAGAGAGACCCAACCAGGCCTTAAAACACACACAGAGAGAGAGAGAGAGAGACCCAACCAGGCCTTAAAACACACAGAGAGAGATATTCTCATCTTGGAATATACAAGGTCTGAGGTCATCTGCCTTTGGCCTAAAGAGCAGAAACCCAGACTTCATCAAATACATTGGAAATACAGACATTGTCATCCAAACATGGTACAGAGGAGACGGACCCACTGGTTGCCCTCTAGGTTACAGAGAGCTGGTAGTCCCATCCACCAAACTACCAGGTGTGAAACAGGGAAGGGACTCAGGGGGTATGCTAATTTGGTATAGAGCAGACCTAACCCACTCTATTAAATTAGTCAAAACAGGAACATTTTACATCTGGCTAGAAATTAATAAGGAAATGATCTCAACAGAGAAAAATGTCCTCATGTGTGCTACCTATATCTCCCCAACAGAATCCCCATACTTTAACCCTGTAGAATAACACACCCCCTTACACATTTATATTACATATGTGGTGTTCGGGTCCACACACTACCCCAGCCAGGTGCAAATTGGGGGAGGGACACAACAAATAAATAGCTTTGCATGGGTGGCTCCTTACCACAATCAATCAGTATGGCAAAAAATAATCTCTCCTCAGAGGGCCTTCGAAAACATAAATTGCAGAGAGAGAAGCTAGTGTGGAAGGAGCATTTTCAAATTTGGAAGATAAATACGTTTCAAAATATGAGGATCATGTCTCTGTTATGTCATCCTCCCTGGAAGAAGAGCAGCCAGCCCCAGGATCAGCCCATCAGCAGCCAGCCCCAGGATCAGCCCATCAGCAGCCAGCCCCAGGACCAGCCCATCAGCAGCCAGCCCCAAGACCAGCCCATCAGCAACCAGCCCCAGGACCAGCCCATCAGCAGCCAGCCCATCAGCAGCCAGCCCCAGGACCAGCCCATCAGCAGCCAGCCCCAGGACCAGCCCGTCAGCAACCAGCTCATCAGTAGCCTGCAGGAGGAGAAATATGGATGTCAAAAAAAATTGAAATTGAATTGTCTTCTTGCCCAAGGACTGAGTCACCAGGGCCGACTCATGTGCAGGACATAAATTCTTATTTTGAACATCCCAGACACCATCCAGAAAATCATTCTGGACTCCACTAATTTGGAGGGAAGGTGTGTTTTTGGAGAGAGATGGAAGGAGACGGACCAAACTCATTTACTTGCATACTTTAGAGTTATTATCCTTGCTGGTGTTTTCAGATCCAATGGGGAATCCACATAATTCCTTGTGGGATGCAGAAACTGGCAGAGAACTTTTCCGTGAAACAATGTCTCTGGAAAACTTCCACATTATTTCCAGGATTATCCACTTCGATAACCGAGACACCAGACCAGCTTGGTGGCAGAGAAACAAGCTACCGTAGCTGCAATCAGGTCAGTGTGGGACAAGTGAGTGGACCACCTTCCCCTGTTTTACAACCCTGGGCCCAACGTTACTGTTGATGAGCAGCTAATGCCATTTAGGGGCCGCTGCCCTTTCAGGCAGTACATACCATCTAAACACAAAAACCTGCAGATGGTGGAGTCCCTGAGAAGAACCAAGGGATGCGGGTTGTCTTGGACGTGACACAGAGACTCCGTGGCCACAACATCACATGCGATAACTTTTTTACTTCTCACAAGCTGGGACAGGAGCTCCTCAAGAGGAAGCTGACGATGGTATGAACAGTATGAAAAAAACAAGCCAGATCCCCCACCTCAGCTGTTGAATACACGGAACAGGCCTATCAATTCCTCTAAGTTTGTGTTCACGGCCAACATGTCCCTAGTGTCCTACGTGCCAAAGAAAGGCAACAATGTGGTACTCATGAATACGCTGCATAGGGATGGGAGAATCTGTGGCCAGGAACATCAAATACCAGAAATCATAATGGATTACAATGCCACAAAAGGAGGGGTGGACAATTTAGACAAGCTGGTGACTGGCTACAGCTGCAAAAGAAGAACCCTTCGCTGGCCACTTGTGATATTCAACATCTTGGACATCTCAGCGTACAACATTTTTGTAATCTGGATGTCGTCGAACCCAGATTGGAACAGAGGGAAGCTCCAGAAGAGACTGCTCTTTCTCGAGGAGCTGGGCAAGGCATTGGTAAGACCTCAAATCCAGAGGAGGCAACATATCCCAAGGACCCCAGCTTCTGCAGCCATCGTGAGGAGGATGCTGGTGCCCCATCCTCCCATCCTCCCGACCCACAGAACCAACAACTCCAATACAGGAAGGAAGTGTGAGTGATGTTGCATGTGTGTGTGTCTGACTCTCCTACCTTGGCCTGCTGTAACTATGTATATATATGTGTGAGTGAGTGAGTGAGTGAGTGAGTGAGTGAGTGAGTGAGTGAGTGAGTGAGTGAGTGAGTGAGTGAGTGAGTGAGTGAGTGAGTGAGTGAGTGAGTGAGTGAGTGAGATGTTAGTAAAATTCCTGAACTAAGTGTTTTCATCATTCTAGATGCAGCCGGTAGCAACAAGAGAAAGCGCTGCGATGTGTGTGAACACAAGAAGGACAGGAAGACACAGTACACTTGCATCAAGTGAAAGAAATACATTTGCAACAAACAAACAATAAAACTCTGTCCCTCATGTGGTGTGTAGACCAGCATTAATTTATGCTTAATGGGACTCATTTATAATTTCCATAAAATACTGTATGTAAAATTTGTCCTTACAATATGTTCTTTTCAAAGCAATAAACATCAATAGTGATGAAAACCTTGTTTCATTCATATTTGTTCAAGATAAACATGATTTATTCCACCCATGTCTTGATTATAATTGATTTTTGATGTTTACAAAAATCTAATTTTATTTAAAAAAAAACGAATAGCACTTTTATTGATAAATGTGACCTAGCAGAAGTTTCAGGAAACTAGGCATGTGTCGCATGTCACTATTTCACAGGAGAGACATTTGAACGTTATTT
This sequence comes from Salmo salar, assembly GCF_965601325.2. NCBI lineage: Eukaryota > Metazoa > Chordata > Actinopteri > Salmoniformes > Salmonidae > Salmo > Salmo salar. Next base: position 18,351,076 of record NC_138305.1, read on the forward strand.
TGTATTTTTATCAAAATGCTTTTTTTGGGGGGCAGAAATTCCTTCTGGAAGATTTGAACTTTCATGTTCCTTAATAACACATTTGTATGCCATCTGTAAATGTAAATAAAGATGTTAAATTACGAGTCTAGTTGGTTTAGACACAGAAAAAGACTGGAAGTTTCCCACTAGCCATGATTGGATGAGATAATGAGTGGCGAGAGATGAGTTTCAGATTGTTCTGCGGTGTAGCATCTTGTGTCTTCAACATGAGCTGCTCATTATGCGTAGATAATCCTTCCTACTGCAGTCTTTTTGAAAGATATATAACGTTAGAACTGCTCTCAATAACATTGCTGCCCTGAATTTATCAGGCGCTATCGACAAAGGTCAGTGGGAAAAGTTGTGATGGACTTCTTTCTCGATCGTACCATGCTGACTCTCTCTGACCCTGAAAATGAATCAGACGATGAGGAAATCCCTGGTTTTAGGTAAAAACATTTTAATTGAAGAAGACCTTGTCGAGTCTTCTGATGACAGTGGTGAGGAAGAAACGGCGATCAACAGTGTTGTTGTCACAGAAGAAGTTGAGACAGTTTTGAAATCAGTGGAATGTCAGTATGATAAGGAGATTAATACAATTCTGGCGTTTGATTGCAAATGCAGAGGGAGTCGAAAAGAGAATACAGAAGGTGTTGTATAAAACACATGTCTCTGGATTATATCTTCAAACTAAGGGCAACCGTGGCCTCCATGATAGAGAGAGAAAGATCTGATGATTCTTGTGGCATTGCACATGGTCAGTGTGAACCAAACAATGGGCCAAACAACGGAAACAACAGAAACGACACAGGACGTTGTATTTAATGAAAAGGGTTGCAGTCTGTAGTGAAGTGTTCATCCATGTATACGGGTAAGAGTCCAGCTACAGTTTCAGATATTATACGTTTCTAATTTTGTCAGAAAGTTGTTTTCATTACAAGTTAAAGTTTGCTGTTAACTAAATAGCTGATGTTAGATTTCTGGCTTGCTAGCTAACATTTTGTGTATGATCTGTGTGTGGTGATATCTCAGAATGCTATTTCGCATTGCTAGTTCTAGCCTAATGATAGCTAGCTATCTAGCTAACATTGAACTATTTAGTCAACTTTAGCTAGCTATGGCAATCGGTTTGTTTTGCTATTACTCTATGGATTGGGATTATGGTTCATTGTTTAGCTAGCTAGCTAGCTCCATGTCTAAACAAAATATCCCAAGTTAAAGCTTACTGTTAGCTAGCTAGCTGATAACCCATCAAGTTAAAGCTTACTGTTAGCTAGCTAGCTGATAACCCATCAAGTTAGCCAGGTGTGTCTGACGTTGATAACGGCTATCTACTGTATAATAATGGAAAAATATTAGTATCTGGAATTTGTCTTTCAGCATCAGTAGAACACGCCTAACTCTCCTCCACCAGTCCTACAAGGAGAATGGTCTAATACCTCCCATCAAAAAGACCTGTAGAACACACCTGTAGAACACACCTGTAGAACACGCCTGACTCTCCTCCACCAGTCATACAAGGAGAATGGTCTAATGCCTCCCATCATAAAGACCTGTAGAACACACCTGTAGAACACACCTGTCTCTCCTCCACCAGTCCTACAAGGAGAATGGTCTAATGCCTCCCATCATAAAGACCTGTAGAACACACCTGTAGAACACACCTGTAGAACACGCCTGACTTTCCTCCACCTGTAGAACACACCTGTAGAACACACCTGTCTCTCCTCCACCAGTCATACAAGGAGAATGGTCTAATGCCTCCCATCAGAAAGACCTGTAGAACACACCTGTAGAACACACCTGTAGAACACACCTGTAGAACACACCTGTAGAACACACCTGTAGAACACACCTGTCTCTCCTCCACCAGTCATACAAGGAGAATGGTCTAATGCCTCCCATCAGAAAGACCTGTAGAACACACCTGTAGAACACACCTGTAGGACACACCTGACTCTCCTCCACCAGTCATACAAGGACAATGGTCTAATGCCTCCCATCAGAAAGACCTGTAGAACACACCTGTAGAACACACCTGTAGAACACACTTGTCTCTCCTCCACCTGTAGAACACACCTGTAGAACACACCTGTCTCTCCTCCACCAGTCATACAAGGAGAATGGTCTAATGCCTCCCATCAGAAAGACCTGTAGAACACACCTGTAGAACACACCTGTAGAACACACCTGTAGAACACACCTGTCTCTCCTCCACCAGTCATACAAGGAGAATGGTCTAATGCCTCCCATCATAAAGACCTGTAGAACACCTGTAGAACACACCTGTCTCTCCTCCACCAGTCATACAAGGAGAATGGTCTAATGCCTCCCATTCCGAAAGAGAGCTGGCCCAAGCAAGCACAGGTTACACCTGAAGCATGAGGACTTGCAGCGAGTGGTTAACTTCATCAACAACTATGCAGAGGATAATGCAATAGTATTACCAGGACGCCACCCAGGATACAAACACTTTGGTGGAAAGCTGCTGCCATCCCATGTGACAAAAGCAGCAGTGTGGCGTCTCTAGAAGGAATCGATGACAACACTTGGTATGTAAAGCATAAACAAGACGTTTTGATTATTTAATTTACCTCCAACATGATTGGCACTACTTGTATTGATCTCACATAATTTGTTTAGATATTTCCTGTTTTACAGCTTCGATGCTCTGGAGCCTGGTGTTAGTGCTGACGACTGGTCCGTCCGAACCACGCATGAACAAAGGAATCTATATTCGGAGAGCGTGTTTCTGTCCTGTCCTTGACTTTGGTGAAGGGCATGTGATGGCCATAGCCTCTTCGTCGCAAAACTCCCTCATATTCTCAAAAATATATGTTTGTCTAGCTGTCCCCAGTCCAGGTGCTGCTTGTACAGGCAGACCATCTATGGGAGGAAGGATGTCAGCGTTGTTCAGCAGCTGAAACCTGGTCCCGACTGAGTCCCAACACTCATTGCCGACAACACCACCAGGCTCCAAACCATTGAAGCTGTAAAACAGGAAATAACAAAAGAAAATGAAGTCATTACAACCTTCCACAACATCAATTCACCTCCCAAGTTTAGATAAGAAGAATAACTTCATACAATGAAATAATGATATTCACCTGAAGTGCTGGTACTGCTTGATCTGTGGCAGCGGCCTGAAGTACGGAGTCAGGTGTTGTTGTCAGCCATAACTTTCCACCAGCACCATACCATCCTCCAGTCCAAGCAGCAGTGGGATGTTGACCCATGTCACAGTGCTGTCCTTCACAACACCAGCAATCTCAGACAAATTGCCAATCATGTTGGAGGTTAATTAAATAATCAAAACGTGTTGTTTATGCTTTACATAACGAGTCTTCAATTCCTTGTAGAGACGCCACACTGCTACATTTAGCAATCAAAAACTGATTGTCATAGCTAGCCTAATTTAACTAAACAGGTTCAATGTTAGCTAGTTAACATTACGCTAGAACTACAGTAGCAATGCGAAATGGCATTCTGAGATATCAACACACACAAACCAGGTCTTAAGACAGAGAGAGAGAGCTCTAACCAGGCCTTAAGACAGAGAGAGAGAGCTCTAACCAGGCCTTAAGACACACACAGAGAGAGAGAGCTCTAACCAGGCCTTAAGACAGAGAGAGAGCTCTAACCAGGCCTTAAGACACACAGAGAGAGAGAGAGCTCTAACCAGGCCTTAAGACACAGAGAGAGAGAGAGAGCTCTAACCAGGCCTTAAGACAGAGAGAGAGAGAGAGCTCTAACCAGGCCTTAAGACACAGAGAGAGAGAGCTCTAACCAGGCCTTAAGACAGCGAGAGAGAGCTCTAACCAGGCCTTAAGACAGAGAGAGAGAGAGAGAGCTCTAACCAGGCCTTAAGACAGAGAGAGAGAGAGCTCTAACCAGGCCTTAAGACAGAGAGAGAGCTCTAACCAGGCCTTAAGACAGAGAGAGAGAGAGAGAGCTCTAACCAGGCCTTAAGACAGAGAGAGAGAGAGAGAGAGAGCTCTAACCAGGCCTTAAGACAGACAGAGAGAGAGCTCTAACCAGACCTTAAGACAGAGAGAGAGAGAGAGCTCTAACCAGGCCTTAAGACACAGAGAGAGAGAGAGAGAGAGCTCTAACCAGGCCTTAAGACAGAGAGAGAGAGAGAGAGCTCTAACCAGGCCTTAAAACAGACAGAGAGAGAGAGAGAGAGCTCTAACCAGACCTTAAGACAGAGCGAGAGAGAGAGCTCTAACCAGGCCTTAAGACACAGAGAGAGAGAGAGAGAGCTCTAACCAGGCCTTAAGACACAGAGAGAGAGAGAGAGCTCTAACCAGTCCTTAAGACAGAGAGAGAGAGCTCTAACCAGGCCTTAAGACAGAGACAGAGAGAGAGAGCTCTAACCAGGCCTTAAGACACAGAGAGAGCTCTAAGTTGCCACACCTGTCTCTCTGTCACCACCCTACCCCCCAGTCTCCTGCCCCAGGCAGATAACCCCTCTCCTCCCCCGCTCCTCTCCCTCTCTCTCCTCCCCTCTCCTCCCTCTCTTTCCTCTCCCTCTCCTCTCCCTCTCCTCCCCCTCTCCTCTCCCTCTCTCCCCTCCCCCTCTCTCTCCTCTCCCTCTCCTCTCCCTCTCCTCCCCCTCTCTCTCCCCCCTCTCCTCTCCCTCTCCTCTCCATCTCCCCTCCTTTCCTCTCCACCTCCTTTCCTCTCCTTTCCCTCTCTCTCCATCTCCCCTCCTTTCCTCTCCACCTCCTTTCCTCTCCTCCCCCTCTTCCTCTCATCTACACACAATAACCTATAATGACAAAGTGAAAATGTGTTTTTCGAAATTGTTGCACATTTATTGAAAATTTTACATCCCATTGCTATGGCACTCCAAATTGAGCTCAGGTGCATCCAATTTTCCTTTGATCATCCTTGAGTTGTCACTACAACTTGATTGTAGTCTTCCTGTGGCTCAGTTGGTAGAGCATGGTGTTTGCAACGCCAGCATGGCGTGTGCAACGCCAGGGTTGTGGGTTTGATTCCCACGGGGGACCAGTACAACAACAACAAAAAATGGATGAAATGTATGCATTCACTACTGTAAGTCGCTCTGGATAAGAGCGTCTGCTAAATGACTAAAATGTAAAATGTAATTGTTGTCCACCTGTGGCCAAATCAATTGTTTGGACATGATTTAGAAAGTAACACACCTGTCTATATAAGGTCCCACAGTTGACTGTGCATGTCAGAGCAGAAACTATACCATGAAGTCCAAGGAACTGTCCGTAGATCACAGAGATAGAACTGTGATGAGGCATATATCAAGGGAAAGGAGTAAAACAATTTCTAGAGTGTTGAAAGTTTCCAAGAGCACAGTAGTCTTCAAAAAATGTAAGACTCTGAGAGCATAAGGCAAGAGATTGTGTTTTCTGATGACACAAATATGTAGCTATTTGGCCTGAATGCAAAGCGCTATGCCTTGAGAAAACCAGGCACAGCTCATCTTTTATTTTTTATTTTTTATTTTACCATTATGTACCAGGTAAGTTGACTGAGAACACATTCTCATTTACAGCAACGACCTGGGGAATAGTTACAGGGGAGAGGAGGGGGATGAATGAGCCAATTGTAAGCTGGGGATGATTAGGTGGCCGTGATGGTATGAGGGGCAGATTGGGAATTTAGCCAGGACACCGGGGTTAACACCCCTACACCCCCACCCCTACTCATCTAACACCATCCCTACCGTGAAGCATGGTGGTGGCAGCATCATTCTATGGGGTTGCTTTTCTCCGGCAGGGACTGGGAGACTGGTAAAGATAGAGGGAATAATGAATGGGGCCAAATACAAGGAAATCCTTGATGACAACCTGCTTCAGAGTGCAAACGACCGAAGAATGGGGCAAAGATTTACGTTCCAACAGGACAATGACCCCAAGCATACAGCCAAAGCAACGCTGGAATGGCTTCAGAACAAGAATGTGAAAGTACTTAAATGGCCCAGCCGAAGCTCAGAATTAAATCCCATAAAAAATCTGTCGAAAGACTTGAATATTGCCGCTCCCTATTTAACTTAACAGAGTTTGAGAAAATCTGCAAGGAAGAACAGGAGAAAATCCACAAATCCAGATGTGCAAAGCAGATCCAGACATACCCACGATGACTCAAAGCTGATACAGACATACCCAAGATGACTCAAAGCTGATACAGACATACCCAAGATGACTCAAAGCTGATACAGACATACCCAAGATGATTCAAAGCTGATAGACATACCCAAGATGACTCAAAGCTGTAATCGCCATCAAAGGTGCTTCTACAATGTATTGACTCAGGGGTGTGAATACTTATGTAAACAAGATATTTCTGTATTTCATTTTCAATAAATCTGCCAAAATGTCTAAATGAGAAGAAAAAAAAACGTATATTTAATCAATTTTGAATTCAGGCTCTAACACAACAAAATGTGGAATAAGTCCAGGAGTATGAATACTTTCTGAAGGAACTGTACCTGATACACACACACACACACACACACACACACACACACACACACACACACACACACACACACACACACACACACACACACACACACACACACACACACACACACACACACACACACACACACACACACACACACACACACACACACACACGCACACACACGCACCCACACGCACGCACATACACTACATGACCAAAGGTATGTGGACACCTGCTTGTCGAACATCTCATTCCAAAATCCTGGGCATTAAAATGGAGTTGGTCCCCCCTTTGCTGCTATAACAGCCTCCACTCTTCTGGGAAGGCTTTCCACTAGATGTTTGAACATTGCTGCGGGGATTTGCTTCCATTCAGCCACAAGAGCATTAGTGAGGTCGGGCACTGATGTTTGGGGATTAAGCCTGGCTCGCAGTCAGCGTTCCAATTAATCCAAAAGTTGTTTGATGGGGTTGAGGTCAGGGCTCTGTGTAGGCCAGTCAAGTTCTTCCACACCAATCTAGACAAATAATTTCTGTATGAACCTCTCTTTGTGCACGGGGGCATTGTCATGCTGAAATAGGAAACAGCCTTCCCCAAACTTTTGCCACAATGTTGGAAGCACAGAATCTTCTAGAATGTCATTGTGTGCTGTAGCTGGTGAGGAACTAAGGGGCCTAGCCCGAACCATGAAAAACAGCCCCAGACCATTATTCCTCCTCCACCAAACTTTACAGTTGGCACTAGGCATTCAGGCAGGTAACATTCTCCTGGCTTCTGCCAAACCCAGATTTGTCCGTCGGGCTGCCAAATGGTGAAGCATGATTCATCACTCCAGAGAACGCGTTTCCACTGCTCCAGAGTCCAATGGCGGCGAGCTTTACACCACTCCAGCCGACGCTTGGCATTGCGCATGGTGATCTTAGGCTTGCTGCTCGGCCATGGAAACCCATTTTCATGAAGCTCCCAACAAACAGTTCTTGTGCTGACATTTCTTCCAGAGGCAGGCGAAATATACAACCAGGCATGTCTGATCAAGTCCCAGTGAGACACTGTTGTATATGTTCCAATACTGGAAACATTGACGTTCATGTGTCGCAATTCTCAAATCTGTAAGTTATAGGAAATTGCACCTAGGAAGACACTTATGAAGACTTTTGTGATGGAAGTTAATTGAAGACTCATCCCTTGTTCTCAAAACATAGAAACGATTTACAGATGAAATTGCACTATGATGACTTTGAAACTGCCAACCTACTTGGATTATTTCGAAACGTGCGCTTTTCTCTTGACTATGGGTACCTGGAGTGCAAAAACCGTCCAACTAAAGTCAACCTAGAAAACAGTGGAAACAGCACAGCACTTCATTCTATTCAAACTCTGTGTCTTGTGAGAAACGTTCCCTTGATTTTGGATGACGTTGTTCCACCATGAAATGAGAACATGGAATTTGCTGCTCATCTTACCGCAAATAATCAACATTGTTTTTTCCCCCCTTTTCTAAGCCAGGGCATGTCTGTGTATTTGAAGCATTTGTTAATTGAACATTACACACTTTTAAAACAGTTGTACCCACATAAAAACGTGATACTCAAACATGACTTTATGGTACGTTACCCAGCATGCATATGATAAATCAGTCCTTTATTTAGCATGAAGTTTGAGGCAAAATACCAACTCTTTAAGAAAACTCTCAGAAACATTTCTTCGTCCCAAAAAAACACCAATTTGCTATAGGCCAACACTGGGAGACATCATCGTTGTGACACACTAAGTAAGGACCGATGAAAGCATTTTCCCGGAGTGATTTTACTGGTGGTAAGGAGTTGGCAGTGTCACCTCAGGTCACTATGCAGAAGAACATTTACTCTACCAGCTGGATTAAGCACGAAGTACAGAGAGGAACTGTTCGCAGTAAGATGGAGCATGAAATGCCAGTCTTTTGTGGAATAATTAAGATCATTGTGGTTGACAATATATTGCTAGACAAGTTGCATACTGGCAATTTCGGTGAGCGTTACCGTGCATTCACTGTGTGATGGTGTTGATGACAAGGTTGTTGTCAAAGTCTGTAATTGTATAGGCCTTTTGTCCTTCAAAGTGCTTGTGGTGCTGATGAGAGCCTTTATGTTGTTCCTTTGTTTGACATGACTGAGTAATAGTCAGGTTATTGGCAACTTTGTCAAGAAAATTGCATACCTAGTCTTAGGACTTCCACTTGTGTTAAATAGCAACTCTGCAAATACTCTTGTTCTCATATAATACATGTACTGAGACGCCTGTGATGCACTGATTTCATTCTGATGCACTGTGATGCACTGATTTCATTCTGCACTGATTTCATTCTGCACTGATTTCATTCTGATGCACTGTGATGCACTGATTTCATTCTGATGCACTGATTTTATTCTGATGCACCGTGATGCACTGATTTCATTCTGATGCACTGATTTCATTCTGATGCACTGATTTCATTCTGATGCACTGATTTCATTCTGATGCAATGGTGATGAACTGATTTCATTCTGATGCGCTGATTTTATTCTGATGAACTGATTTCAGTCTGATGAACTGATTTCATTCTGATGAACTGATTTCATTCTGATGAACTGATTTCAGTCTGATGTACCTTCTCTTTGTGGCCTAAATAAACGAAACAAAGCAGAGTCACTACTCTTGTAAGGAATCCTTTATTGCTCCTGTTTAACTCACCTACAACGTGCAGGCTTGAGTTACGAGTGGGAGAGAAACAGACCAAAAAATGTGTTATTTCCTAGTGTGAATATTTAGCACTTCCTGGTGTCAATTCAGCTGCAGGATGCAATCTCTAGAGTTGATCCTCAACACTGAAAGGTGTCGCTGCTTAATACTGAGGGTATCATTTGAACACCCTCAGTATTAACACCCTCAGTGTGAACACCCTCAGTATGAACACCCTCAGTATTAACACCCTCAGTATGAACACCCTCAGTATGAACACCCTCAGTATTAACACCCTCAGTATGAACACCCTCAGTATGAACACCCTCAGTATGAACACCCTCAGTATGAACACCCTCAGTATTAACACCCTCAGTATGAACACCCTCAGTATGAACACCCTCAGTATGAACACCCTCAGTATGAACACCCTCAGTATTAACACCCTCAGTGTGAACACCCTCAGTATGAACACCCTCAGTATTAACACCCTCAGTATGAACACCCTCAGTATGAACACCCTCAGTATTAACACTTACATGGGTCGTTTGAACAACACCTGAAGTGTTATATTTTAACACTCAGAAGGTTTCAATATTAACACTAGAAAAAGTGTTAAATTAACACTGAAGAAAGTTGACCAATATAAACACTGGATGAGTGTTAAAATGAACACGCCTGGTGTAAAATGAACACGTTCAAATGTCCTGTGTGGCAGCAAACTGAAGGAAATCAACATATCAACTTTCCCACAAGCTTTAACTTGCATGGATGGTCACTCTCGAATGTCTTAATTCTAGGAAACGCCAACTTTGTCTGTTTCCTATTTCTATCATGTTAACTATTAGTCACTATCAGTATGGACTGTCAGTAGGCCTAATAACCACACATATTATACTGCCACTTTACTGTCAGCTCCCTTCAGTTGGTATAGCCTACATTATCATTCCATTACACTGTCAGTTCACTTCAGTTGGTATAGCCTACATTATCATTCCATTACACTGTTAGCTCCCTTCAGTTGGTATAGCCTACATTATCATTCCATGTAATGACACTGTTAGTTCCCTTCAGTTGGTATAGCCTACATTATCATTCCATTTAATTACACTGTTAGTTCTCTTCAGTTGGTATAGTCTACATGATCATTACATTTAATGACACTGTTAGTTCCCTTCAGTTGGTATAGCCTACATTATCATTCCATTACACTGTTAGTTCCCTTCAGTTGGTATAGTCTACATTATCATTCCATTTAATTACACTGTCAGTTCCCTTCAGTTGGTATAGCCTACATTATCATTCTATTTAATGACACTGTTTAGTTTACCTTCATTTGCTTCCTCTGTAAACGCCGTCACGGCCGTGTGGTTGTTGCTGAGGATCGTGAGTAACAGGTGATGATATGTTAAAAACGGCATGTAGGCTAATTAAATGGTTATGGAGCAGAGATCAAAACGTAACAGTTTGAACCTGACGCATGGCACAATACTTGGCTGTCTCATCACACAGTTCCATGGTTAGTGCAGGTAATAGACGAGGGTATAACCTACTATTGAACAGTATTCTCCCTGTTATAACAGTTCTATGGTTAGTACAGGTAATAGACGAGGGTATAACCTACTATTGAACACTATTCTCCCTGTTATAACAGTCCCATGGTTAGTACAGGTAATAGATGAGGGTATAACCTACTATTGAACAGTATTCTCCCTGTTATAATTCTATGTGCACTAATCTTCCAATATTACCATTGGTTGAAGAACTGAATCTGGCAATTTCCTAAATGAATCAAACCACCATTTTCTTTATTTTGTTAGTAAAGGCTCTCCAAACCTGTTTTTTATGATTCATGAATACTTTCCTAACCCTAAATAATCTACAAGAGCAGAGTATTTTTAAACCTACCAATTGGTGCTGAAAATGAGATGAATATGTGTGTATTTAGATGGCTGTATGATCCGTAATATTCTGTTCTCTCCATATATTCTAGTGAGTCTGTAGATAAAATTCAAACTAAAATGTACACAATATTTAAAGGGATGGCTTAAGATAAACGTACTGAAAACCCTAATGGATGAAAGCACCAAAAAGGGAACCACCCTGTAAAGCCCGTTACGCACCTGCATCAGGTAAGTCTAAATACCAACTGCTGAGAAGTGCTTAGGAAAGGTGTGCGTAAGAAAGACGGAATTTCCTAAATCGGAATCTGTCACTTAGATAGCTGGCCTACCCTACCTATAGACATATGGCAAGATGGCGCCAACAGACATGGCAGCTCTGCTTCTAGCTCCTACGCATCTTTGCAGTATTTTGTTTTGTTGAGTGTTATTTCTTACATTATTAGCCCAGAACGCTTTTTGTGTTATTACATACAGACGGAAATAACTTTTGGATATCAGAGAGGTGGTAACTCACCAGTATTACAACCAGGAATGCGACTTTCCTGATTTGTATCCTTTGTTCGTACCCCCCAGGGCAATTGAACTAATCCCAGAGGCTGCTCCAAGATGCTGCTGACGGAGAAGAGGTATTTGGAGTGGACTTCTAGTCCGACTCAGGAGGCGGGCACACCATCCACCGCTTCCAAGTATATTACTCGCTAATGTCTCTGGACAATAAAGTAGACGAGCTCAGGGCGAGGATCTCCTTCCAGAGACATCAGGAAATGTAACAATGGCTCTCTTCAGATATACTGTCCCCATCCATACAGCCAGCTGGGTTCTCAGTATATCACGAAGACTGGAAGAAGAAGGGTGGTGGTGTATGTTTCATGATTAACTACTCATGGTGTGATTGTGAGAACATACAGGAACTCAAGTCCTTTTGTTTTCCCCCGACCTAGAATACCTCACAATCAAATGCCGACCGTATTAACTCCCAAGAGAATTCTCTTCGGTTATAGTCACAGCCGTGAATATTCCCCCTCAAGCCGAAACCACGACGTCCCACAAAGAACAACACGGGGCTATATGCAAACTGGAAACCACATATCCTGAGGCCGCATTTATTGCAGCTGGTGATTTTAACAAAGCAAATTTGAGGAAAATGCTACCAAAGTTCTAACAACACATTGACCGTAGTAATCGCACTGGAAAACACTCGACCACTACTATCCTCTCTTCCAGGATGCCTTCAAAGCCCTGCCATCCCTTCAGCAAATCAGATCATGACTCCATTTTGCTCCTCCCTTCCTATAGGCAGAAACTCAAACAAGAAGTATCTGTGCTAAGGTCTATTCAACACTGATCGGACCAATCGGAATCCATGCATCAAGATTGTTTTGATCACACGGACTGGGATATGTTCTGGGTAGCCTCTGAGAATAACATTGATGTATACACGGACACGGTGACTGAGTTCATCAGGAAATGTATAGGGGATGTTGTTCCCATGCTTACTATTAAAACTGTGGATAGATGGCAGCATTCGCCCTAAACTGAAAGTGCGAACCACTGCATTTAACCTCTTGTCGGTCGCCTAGGATAGGGGGCGCTACAGCGATTTTTGAAAAAAATTTGTGCCCATTTTAAACGGCCTCCTACTCAAACTCAGAAGCTAGGATATGCATATAATTAATACTTGTGGATAGAAAACACCCTAAAGTTTCTAAAACTGTTTGAATGGTGTCTGTGAGTATAACAGAACTCATATGGCAGTCAAAACCCCGAGACCGAACGTAAAAGGAAGTGGAATTCTGAATTGCGGACTCAACTTCATCAGTTTGCCTGTAAATCACACAGTGAGCAATGGTTCATTGAGCACTTCCTATTGCTTCCACTAGATGTCCCCAGTCTTTACAAAGTGATTTGAGCCTTCTACTGTGAAAACTTAATGAATGAGACGCAGTGGAACGTGGTCACACGGAGAGGGCCATCACCATTATGACGCCGGCGCCCCTGGCTATCCTCCCCTTTCGAAACGTTTTGAAACACAATGCAATTGTCCCCCTTGAATCTTATTGGAGCTCTGGTTGAAAAAGGCCCTAAAGATTTATGTTATACAACGTTTGACATGTTTGAACGAACCTAAATAAATAAAAAATGCATTTTTTCGAAAGTGGAGTCCCGCGCACGACGGAACTTTTGGTGCAGCCTTCAGAACGCGCTAACAAGAACAAGCTATTGGAACATAAAGGATTAACTTTTTCGAACGAAAATACATTTGTTGTGGACCTGGGATTCCTAGAAGTGCTTTCTGATGAAGATAATCAAAGGTAAGGGATTATTGACAATAGTATACAAGACTAGATTTGATATGCGATTGTTCCAAGATGGCGCTGACCTGTAACGGTAGCCTATTTTCTGAGTATCGCATCCCCTTTTATCGCAAAGTGTGATTACCCATTAACATCTATGGGCTAGGTGGGACGCTTGCGTCCCATCTACTCAACAGCCAGTGTAATCCCGTGGCGTGATATTCAAATACCTCAAAAATGCAAAGACTATTTTACACCATTTTAAAGACAAGACTCTCGTTAATCTAACCACACTGTCCGATTTCAAAAAGGCTTTACAACGAAAGCAAAACATTAGATTATGTCAGCAGAGTACCCAGCCAGAAATAATCAGACACCCATTTTTTAAGCTAGCATATAATGTCACGTAAACCCAAACCACAGCTAAATGCAGCACTAACCTTTGATGATCTTCATCAGATGACAACGCTAGGACATTATGTTATACAATACATGCATGTTTTGTTCAATCAAGTTCATATTTATATCAAAAACCAGCTTTTTACATTAGCATGTGACTAGCATGTGACTAGCATTCCCACCGAACACTGCCGGTGAATTTACTAAATTACTCACGATAAACGTTCACAAAAAACATAACAATTATTTTAAGAATTATAGATACAGAACTCCTCTATGCACTCGATATGTCCGATTTTAAAATAGCTTTTCGGTGAAAGCACATTTTGCAATATTCTAAGTAGATAGCCCGGCATCACAGGGCTAGCTATTTAGACACCCAGCAAGTTTAGCACTCACCAAAGTCAGATTTACTATGAGAAAAATGTTATTACCTTTGCTGTTCTTCGTCAGAATGCACTCCCAGGACTTCTACTTCAATAACAAATGTTGGTTTGGTCCCAAATAATCCATTGTTATATCCAAATAGCGGCGGTTTTGTTCGTGCGTTCAAGACACTATCCGAAAGGGTAAATAAGGGTGATGAGCATGGCGCATTTCGTGACAAAAAATGTCTAAATATTCCATTACCGTACTTCGAAGCATGTCAACCGCTGTTTAAATCAATTTTTATGCAATTTTTCTCGTAAAAAAATGATAATATTCTGACCAGGATAGCGTGTATACGTACAAAGAGAGAGAAAATAAAAACATCTCGTTGACTCGTGCACGAGCCTGAGTCTCAGAGTTCTCTGACCAGCCACTATCCAAACGCGATAATGTGTTTCAGCCTGGGGCTGCCACGATATCATTCAGCTTTTTCCCGGGCTCTGAGAGCTAATGGGAGCCGTAGGAAGTGTCACGTTACAGCAAAGATCCTCAGTATTCAATAAAAAGAGCCAAGATGAACAACAACTTGTCAGACAGGCCACTTCCTGTTCAGAATCTTCTCAGGTTTTTGCCTGCCATATGAGTTCTGTTATACTCACAGACACCATTCAAACAGTTTTAGAAACTTTAGGGTGTTTTCTATCCAAAGCCAATAATTATATGCATATTCTAGTTACTGGGCAGGAGTAGTAACCAGATTAAATCGGGTACGTTTTTTATCCGGCCGTGTCAATACTGCCCCCTAGCCCTAACAGGTTAAAGGTATTTTTAAATCTGGCATTACAGGTGCTTTCAAGAGATATTCATCTATAAATCTTAGAATGACATTATTACATTTTAAAAATGTTTTTGAATAGTAATTTAGTAAATTGTAGCGCTGGTTCACCGGATGCATTTGAGGGAAAATAGTTAGTGAACGTTACGCGCCGATGTAAAATGCTGTTTTTATATATAAATATGAATTTTATCGAACAAAAGAATGCATGTATTGTGTAACATGACGTCCTAGGGGTGTCATCTGATGAAGATTGTCAAAGGTTAGTGCTGCATTTAGCTGTTTTTTGGTTATTTGTGATGCATGTGGTTGGTCGGAAAATGGCTATGTGGCTACTTTTACGATATACTCCTCTAACATAATCTAATGTTTTGCTTTTGCTGTAAAGCCTTTTTGAAATCGGACAACGTGGTTCGATTCAGGAGAGGTGTATCTATAAAACAATATAACATAGTCCTATATTTGAAAAAAATATATATTAAATTTCGTTATGCTAATGGTGAAAGGATTTTTCGCTGGATGTCGATCCCGACCAGGGCTTAACTATGGCGAGGTGACTGGGATTATGGTTGAATATGAACAGTGTAGTTATTCCCTCCTTAAGGCATTCAAACAGGCAAACCGTCAGTACAGAGACAAAGTAGAGCCGCATTTCCATGGCTCAGATATGGGACATATGTGGCAGGCTCTACAGACAATCACGGATTACAAAGGGAAAACCAGACACGTTGCGGACACCAACGTTTTGCTCCCAGACAGGCTAAACACCTTCTTCGTCTGCTTTGAGGATAACACAGTGCCATCTATGCTGCCCGCTCCCAAGGACTATGGGCTCTCCTTCTCCATGGCCCGCTCAGACGGCATTCATAGCCTCATCCTCAGAACATGCGCAGAACAGCTGGCTGGAGTGTTTACGGACATATTCAATCTCTCCCTATCCAAGTCTGCTGTCCTGTGTGGCTCAGTTGGTAGAGCATGGTGTTTGCAACGCCAGGGTTGTGGGTTTGATTCCCACAGGAGGCCAGTACGGAGGAAAAAATGTATGAAATGTATTCACTACTGTAAGTTGCTCTGGATAAGAGTGTCTGCTAAATGACTAAAATGTAAATGCTGTCCTCACTTGCTTCAATATGTCCACCATTGTTCTGGTACACAAAGAAAGTAACTGAACTAAATTACTATCACCCCGTAGCACTCACTTCTGTCATCATGAAGTGCTTTGAGAGGCTAGTCAAGGATAATGTCACCATAGACCCACTTTAATTTGCTTACTGCCCCAATAGATCCACAGACAATAAAATCACCATCACACTGCCCTATCCCATCTGGACAAGAGGAATACCTATGTAAGAATGCTGTTCATTGACTATAGGTCAGCCTTCAACAGCATAGTACCCTCCAAGCTCATCATCAAACTCAGGGCCTTGGGTCTGAACCCCGGTCTTTGACTTCCTGACGGGCCACCACCAGGTGGTAAGGTAGGAAACAACACCTCCACTTCACTGAACCTCAACACAGGGGCTCCACAAGGGTGTGTGCTAAGCCCCCTCCTGTACTCCCTATTCACTCATGACTGCGTGGCCACGCACGCCTCCAACTCAATCATCAAGTTTGCAGATGACACAACAGTAGTACAGTCGTGGCCAAAAGTTTTGAGAAAATGACACAAATATTAATTTTCACAAAGTCTGGTGTCTCAGTTTGTATGATGGCAATTTGCATATACTCCAGAATGTTATGAAGAGTGATCAGATTAATTGCAAAGTCCCTCTTTGCCATGCAAATGAACTGAATCCCCAAAAAACATTTCCACTGCATTTCAGCCCTGCCAGAAAAGGACCAGCTGACATCATGTCAGTGATTCTCTCATTAACACAGGTGTGAGTGTTGATGAGGACAAGGCTGGAGATCACTCTGTCATGCTGATTGAGTTCGAATAACAGACTGGAAGCTTCAAAAGGAGGGTGGTGCTTGGAATCATTGTTCTTCCTCAGTCAAACATGATTACCTGCAAGGAAACACGTGCCGTCATCATTGCTTTGCACAAAAAGGGCTTCACAGGCAAGGATATTGCTGGCAGTAAGATTGCACCTAAACCAACCATTTATCGGATCATCAAGAACTTCAAGGAGAGCGGTTCAATTGTTGTGAAGAAGGCTTCAGGGCGCCCAAGAAAGTCCAGCAAGCGCCAGGACCATCTCCTAAAGTTGATTCAGCTGTGGGATCGGGGCACCACCAGTACAGAGCTTGCTCAGGAATGGCAGCAGGCAGGTGTGAGTGCATTCTGCACGCACAGTGAGGCGAAGACTTTTGGAAGATGGCCTGGTGTCAAGAAGGGCAGCAAAGAAGCCACTTCTCTCCAGGAAAAACATCAGAGACAGACTGATATTCTGCAAAAGGTACAGGGATTGGACTGCTGAGGACTGGGGTAAAGTCATTTTCTCTGATGAATCCCCTTTCCGATTGTTTGGGGCATCTGGAAAAAAAGCTTGTCCGGAGAAGACAAGGTGAGCGCTACCATCAGTCCTGTGTCATGCCAACAGTAAAGCATCCTGAGACCATTCATGTGTGGGGTTGCTTCTCAGCCAAGGGAGTGGGCTCACTCACAATTATGCCTAAGAACACAGCCATGAATAAAGAATGGTACCAACACATCATCCAAGAGCAACTTCTGCCAACCATCCAGGAACCGTTTAGTGACAAACAATGCCTTTTCCAGCATGATGGAGCACCTTGCTATAAGGCAAAAGTGATAACTAAGTGGCTCGGGGAACAAAACATTGACA
This sequence comes from Salmo salar, assembly GCF_965601325.2. NCBI lineage: Eukaryota > Metazoa > Chordata > Actinopteri > Salmoniformes > Salmonidae > Salmo > Salmo salar. Next base: position 18,368,831 of record NC_138305.1, read on the forward strand.
TTTTGGGTCCATGGCCAGGAAACTCCCCAGACCTTAATCCCATTGAGAACTTGTGGTCAATCCTCAGGAGGCGGGTGGGCAAACAAAACCCCAGAAATTCTGACAAACTCCAAGCATTGATTATGGAAGAATGGGCTGCCATCAGTCAGGATGTGGCCCAGAAGTTAATTGAAAGCATGCCAGGGCGGATTGCAGAGGTCTTGAAAAAGAACGGTCAGCACTGTAAATATTGACTCTTTGCATCTACTTCTTGTAATTGTCAATAAAAGCCTTTGACACTTAAGAAATGCTTGTAATTATATTTCAGTATTCATAGTAACATCTGACAAAAATATCTAAAGACACTGAAGCAGCAAACTTTGTGGAAATTAATATTTGTGTCATTCTCAAAACGTTTGGCCACGACTGTAGGCTTGATTACCAATGATGAAGAGACAGCCTACAGGGAGGAGGTGGAGGCCTCTGGGAGTGTGGTGCCTGGAAAACAACCTGTCGCTCAACATCAACAAAACAAAGGAGTAATATCTAACTAAATGCTTGTGTTCCCAGCTCCAACAGTGTAGTAGTATCTAACTAAATGCTTGTGTTCCCAGCTCTAACAGTGCAGTAATATCTAACTAAATGCTTGTGTTCCTAGCTCCAACAGTGCAGTAGTATCTAACTAAATGCTTGTGTTCCTAGCTCCAACAGTGCAGTAGTATCTAACTAAATGCTTGTGTTCCTAGCTCCAACAGTGCAGTAGTATCTAACTAAATGCTTGTGTTCCCAGCTCCAACAGTGCAGTAATATCTAACTAAATGCTTGTGTTCCCAGCTCCAACAGTGCAGTAATATCTAACTAAATGCTTGTGTTCCTAGCTCCAACAGTAATATATAACTAAATGCTTGTGTTTCTAGCTCCAACAGTGCAGTAGTATCTAACTAAATGCTTGTTCCTAGCTCCAACAGTGCAGTAATATCTAACTAAATGCTTGTGTTCCTAGCTCCAACAGTGCAGTAGTATCTAACTAAATGCTTGTGTTCCTAGCTCCAACAGTGCAGTAGTATCTAACTAAATGCTTGTGTTCCTAGTTCCAACAGTGCAGTAGTATCTAACTAAATGCTTGTGTTCCCAGCTCCAACAGTGCAGTAATATCTAACTAAATGCTTGTGTTCCCAGCTCCAACAGTGCAGTAGTATCTAACTAAATGCTTGTGTTCCTAGCTCCAACAGTGCAGTAGTATCTAACTAAATGCTTGTGTTCCTAGCTCCAACAGTGCAGTAGTATCTAACTAAATGCTTGTGTTCCTAGCTCCAACAGTGCAGTGGTATCTAACTAAATGCTTGTGTTCCCAGCTCCAACAGTGCAGTAATATCTAACTAAATGCTTGTGTTCCCAGCTCCAACAGTGCAGTAATATCTAACTAAATGCTTGTGTTCCTAGCTCCAACAGTAATATATAACTAAATGCTTGTGTTTCTAGCTCCAACAGTGCAGTAATATCTAACTAAATGCTTGTGTTCCTAGCTCCAACAGTGCAGTAGTATCTAACTAAATGCTTGTGTTCCTAGCTCCAACAGTGCAGTAGTATCTAACTAAATGCTTGTGTTCCTAGCTCCAACAGTGCAGTAGTATCTAACTAAATGCTTGTGTTCCCAGCTCCAACAGTGCAGTAATATCTAACTAAATGCTTGTGTTCCCAGCTCCAACAGTGCAGTAGTATCTAACTAAATGCTTGTGTTCCTAGCTCCAACAGTGCAGTAGTATCTAACTAAATGCTTGTGTTCCTAGCTCCAACAGTGCAGTAGTATCTAACTAAATGCTTGTGTTCCTAGCTCCAACAGTGCAGTGGTATCTAACTAAATGCTTGTGTTCCCAGCTCCAACAGTGCAGTAATATCTAACTAAATGCTTGTGTTCCCAGCTCCAACAGTGCAGTAATATCTAACTAAATGCTTGTGTTCCTAGCTCCAACAGTAATATATAACTAAATGCTTGTGTTTCTAGCTCCAACAGTGCAGTAGTATCTAACTAAATGCTTGTTCCTAGCTCCAACAGTTCAGTAATATCTAACTAAATGCTTGTGTTCCTAGCTCCAACAGTGCAGTAGTATCTAACTAAATGCTTGTGTTCCTAGCTCCAACAGTGCAGTAGTATCTAACTAAATGCTTGTGTTCCCAGCTCCAACAGTGCAGTAATATCTAACTAAATGCTTGTGTTCCTAGCTCCAACAGTGCAGCAGTATCAAACAATTCATAACAATATACACAAATCTAAAGTAAAAGAAAGGAATGAAAACTTGGTTAAGAGAGCAGTTTAGACTGAGAACCAGAACGGCCTAAACTGAGAACTATAGGAGATGGCTACCGGTAACCTTCAACCCATCTCGCCTGACTATTAACATCGAATCCCCGAGCTGACAAGGAAAATAATCTGTCGTTCTGCTCCTGAGCGAGGCAGTTAACCCACTGTTCTCTCTCTCTCTCTCTGTCTCTCTCTCTCTCTCTGTGTTTCTCTCTCTCTCTCTCTCTCTCTCTCTCTCTCTGTGTGTGTGTCTCTGTCTCTCTCTCTCTCTCTCGGTGTGTGTCTCTCTGTCTCTGTCTCTCTGTCTCTGTGTCTCTCTCTCTGTCTCTCTCTCTCTCTCTGTGTGTCTCTCTGTCTCTCTCTCTCTCTGTGTGTCTCTCTGTCTCTGTCTCTCTCTCTCTCTGTGTGTGTCTCTCTGTCTCTGTCTCTCTGTCTCTGTGTCTCTCTCTCTGTCTCTGTCTCTCTCTCTCTCTCTCTCTCTCTCTCTCTCTCTCTCTCTCTCTGTCTCTCTCTCTCTCTCATAACCCATGCGGTTATGAAAACAGTGCAGCTTTTGAGGCATCTCTCTCGGCGGGAGCAGCATCAGAGCTCAAGTTTCACAGCGCGGACCAGGGAGACCGGAGAAACACGAGACAATAACAACAAAAAGGCTTTCATATTTGAGGGAAATCAAACAAACAGTGTTGTTTAAATAAATGGACGGTTTGATTTGGACAAAATATCCAACGTTCCCAAAAGGCCATATAGCCTATGTCGAAAAGTTGGTCAGCCACAACTATATCGTGATATAGCTATATATATATATAGCCTGTTACTCTCTGATACAGGGTTTAAACCCCTTATTTCATGGGAATATTAGTCCATACACCGCTCATATATGCCAGAACAGCCTAATCCTCACAGGCCTACTAGGTCACACAATAAAGTGGCCAAGGATTTAACATTTTAAATATATCAAATAAATTAACTAAATAATCAAAATGATGGAAGAACAATACTAGGCTCTGCAAAGTAGTGTCACGTTTCATTTTGTACGTGTTCATAATAGTAGGATAAAAAATATTAGCGATAAGGAAATTATAAAATAAGCTAAATTAAATAATTGTTCGTCACAAATTGTTAATCAATATTTATTTCAAGTGACGCCCATTGTCTCACTTTAAATAAATAGATAGCCTAACTACTAAATAAACATATGGAAATATACAGATAAAAAATATATATATATTTTAAATACATTTTGAAATAGAAAAACATAACTGCATTAGAGACATAGGCTATTGAAATAGATTAATAAAAAAAGAGACGTATGCCAAAAGAATAATGATTTTATACTTTAAATGAATGTCCATTATTGAATGTCTCTTTAATTTATTGTTTTAATTACATTTCGTTTAAAAAGCCTAAAAACTGTGTGAAGTTTATTTCAAGTGACAAAAAAAGAAAAATCAACTTAAAAAAAAAATCTACTTAAAAAAACAGACTTTGCTTGTCTAAATGATCCTTCAGATCTGTCTATGTCGTGATTAGTTAGGAACTTTACCAGCGTTATGAGGCAGAGGGGAAAACAACCTTCTTTGGTTTACTGGCTACATTATAAGGCCTCTGGCGCCCCCTACTGTCCACACAAATGCACTGGTACCGACTGGTTTTCAATAGAACTGTTTCACATTTTACATTACATTTTTTACATTTTAGTCATTTAGCAGACACTCTTATCCAGAGCGACTTACAGTAGTGGTATTCACTATTCATTTTCATTTCATGCATTTTTTTAAAATTATTTTTATTTTTTATTTTTTTGTACTGGCCCCCAGTGGGAATCAAACCCACAACCCTGGCATTGCACACACCATGCTCTACCAACTGAGCCACAGGGAAGGCTAAACAACTCAAATAAGGGCTGTTAGAATATCAACCACACCACAATCAATACCTGCTCAACTGTACACACACACACACACACACACACACACACACACACACCACACACACACACACACACACACACACACACACACACACACACACACACACACACACACACACACACACACACACACACACACACACACACCACAATGAATACCTGCTCACCTGCACACACACACACACCACTATGAATACCTGTTCACCTGCACACACACACACACACACACACCACTATGAGTACCTGTTCACCTGCACACACACACACACACACACACACACCACAATGAATACCTGCTCACCTGCACACACACACAAACACACACACACACACACCACAATGAATACCTGTCCATCTGCACACACACACACACACACCACAATGAATACCTGTCCACCTGCACACACACACACATACACACACACACACCACAATGAATACCTGTCCACCTGCACACACACACACACACACACACACACACACACAGACACACACACACACACACACACACACACACACACACACACACACACACACACACACACACACACACACACACACACACACACCACAATGAATACCTGTTCACCTGCACACACACACACACACACCACAAAGCCCACACACAGAGCAGCATCCCCCCACACACACACTTCTCATGAAGTCTGAGCTGTCACACAGAAGGCTACTAGTCTAATAACGTAGCTTAACCTGAGTTGGGTTACATTGTAACATTATGTTCGGTGACGTGAGGTTAAACTCCACCGTTTCCAAATCAAATGTGTTGATCAAATCAAATCAAATTGTATTTGTCACATGCACCGAATACAACGTGGTGTAGACCGTACAAGCCCGTAATCAACAATAAGGGGTGTTTTTTTTTAAAGTAAGTAACAAAATATTAGCAAAAGATATATATCAAAAGTGGCAAGAAAAAGTATGTGGAACCTTCTGCATAAATAGGTCATCAAATTTGATCTGATCTTCATCTTAGTTGCAACAATAGACAAAACACAGTGTGCTTAAACTAATGACACGCCAATTATTGTATTTTTCTTGTCTATATTGAAAACATTATTTAAACATTCACAGTGTAGGTGTCACAAAATCCTTCGTTGTGTTGCAGGGAAGACCAAAATGCAGCAGAGTTGTGGATACTCATATTTTAATTAACAAAAAAAGAGTAAAGCATCCACTTGACAAAACAATAAATGATACCCACAACACTAAACAGTTTTGCAGGCTCACCAACGCAGTGCAAAAACAACTACCCACAAAACCAAGTGACAAACATACTCCTACATATATGACTCCCAATCAGGAACAACGATCCCCAGGTGTTCCTGATCAGGAGTCACAAGACCAACACAGAACAATCACACACACACACACACACACAAGACTGCCACGTCCTGACCCCAAAACTACTACAACAGCTCCATCTGCTGGTCAGGACGTGACAGTAGGATGTGAACCCCCTAGGCTAATGACTTCTCCAGAAGCTAATTGGAGTCAGGAGTCAACTAACCTTGAGTCGAATCAATGAGTTTGGAGATGTTGGTAGAGATACCATGCCTCAAACAAAAGAGATCTCAGAATCCTAAGATTAAGAATTGTTGCCTTGCATAAAGCTGGAAAGGTTACAAAAGTATCTCTAAAAGTCAGTCCACGGTAAGACAAATTGTCTATGAATAGAGAAATTTCAGCACTGTTGCTACTCTCCCTAGGAGTGGCCGTCCTGCAAAGATGACTGCAAGAGCACAGCGCAGAATGCTCAATGGGGTTAAGAAGAATCCTAGTGTCAGCTAAAGACTTACAGAAATCTCTGGAACATGCTAACATCTCTGTTGACGAGTCTACGATACGTAAAACACTAAACAAGAATGGTGTTCATGGGAGGACACCACGGAAGAAGCCACTGCTGTCCAATAAAAACAACATTGCTGCACGTCTGAAGTTTGCAAAAGTGCACCTGGATGTTCCACAGAGCTACTGGCAAAATATTATGTGGACAGATGAAACTACAGTTGAGTTGTTTGGAAGGAACACACAACACTATGTGTGGAGAAAAAAAGGCACAGCACACCAACATCAAAACCTCATCCCAAATGTAAAGTATGGTGGAGGGAGCATCATGGTTTGGAGTTGCTTTGCTGCCTCAGGGCCTGGACAGCTTGCTATCATCGACGGAAAAATGAATTCCCAAGTTTATCAAGACATTTTGCAGGAGAATGTTAGGCTATCTGTCCGCCAATTGAAGCTCAACAGAAGTTTATTATTTTTTATTTCACCTATTTAACCAGGTAGGCTAGTTGAGAACAAGTCCTTTATTTAACCAGGTAGGCTAGTTGAGAACAAGTCCTTTATTTAACTAGGTAGGCCAGTTGAGAACAAGTTCTCATTTACAACGGATACCTGGCCAAGATAAAGCAAAGCAGTTCGACACATACAACAACACAGAGTTACACATGGAGTAAACAAACATACATTTAATAATACAGCAGAAAAAGTCTATATACAGTGTGTGCAAATGAGGTAAGATAAAGGAGGTAAGGCAATAAATAGGCCATGGTGGCGAAGTAATTACAATATACCAATTAAACACGAGTGATAGATGTGCAGAAGATGAATGTGCAAGTAGAGATACTGGGGTGCTAAGGAGAAAGATAAATAAATACAGTATGGGGATGAGGTAGTTGGATGGGCTATTTACAGATGGGCTATGTACAGGTGTAGTGATCTGTGAGCTGCTCTGACAGCTGGTGCTTAACCCCTGGTCGGGCTCCAGCGAAAAATCCTATCGCCATTAGCATAACAAAATTTTATATCTTTTTTTATTTCAAATTTAGGACTATGTTATATCGTTTTATAGATACACCTCTCCTGAATCGAACCACGTTGTCTGATTTCCAAAAGGCTTTACAGCAAAAGCAAAACATTAGATTATGTTAGAGGAGTATATCGTAAAAGTAGCCACATAGCCATTTTCCGACCAACCACATGCATCACAAATAACCAAAAAACAGCTAAATGCAGCACTAACCTTTGACAATCTTCATCAGATGACACTCCTAGGACATCATGTTACACAATACATGCATTATTTTGTTCGATAAAGTTCATATTTATATATAAAAACAGCATTTTACATCGGCGCGTGACGTTGACTAACTATTTTCCCTCATATGCATCTGGTGAAACAGCGCAACAATTTACTAAATTACTACTCGAAAACATTTTTAAAATGTAATATTGTCATTCTAAGATTTATAGATGAGTATCTCTTGAAAGCACCTGTAATGCCAGATGTAAAAATAACTTTACTGGGTAATCACACTTTGCGATAAAAGGGGATGCGATACTCAGAAAAATAGGCTACCGTTACAGGTCAGCGCCATCTTGGAACAATCGCATATCAAATCTACTCTTGTATACTATTGTCAATAATCCCTTACCTTTGATTATCTTCATCAGAAAGCACTTCCAGGAATTCCCAGGTCCACAACAAATGTATTTTCGTTCGAAAAAGTTAATCCTTTAAGTCCCAATAGCTTGTTCTTGTTAGCGCGTTCTGAAGGCTGCAACAAAAGTTCCGTCGGCCGCGGGACTCCTCTTTCAATAAAATGCTTTTTTTTAAATTTAGGTTCGTTCAAACATGTCAAACGTTGTATAACATAAATCTTTAGGGCCTTTTTCAACCAGAGCTCCAATAAGATTCAAGGGGGACGATTGCATTGTCTTTCAAAACGTTTCGAAAGGGGAGGGTAGCCAGGGGCGCCGGCGTCCTAATGGTGATGGCCCTCCTCATGTGACCACTTTCCACAGCCTCTCATTCAGTCAGTTTTCACAGTAGGAGACTCAAACCACTTTGTAAAGACTGGGGACATCTAGTGGAAGCAATAGGAAGTGCTCAATGAACCATTGCTCACTTTGTGATTTATAGGCAAAGTGATGAAGTTGAGTCCGCAATTCAGAATTCCACATCCTGTTACGATCAGTCTCGGGGTTTTGACTGCCATATGAGTTCTGTTATACTCACAGACACCATTCAAACAGTTTTAGAAACTTTAGGGTGCTTTCTATCCACAAGTATTAATTATATGCATATCCTAGCTTCTGAGTTTGAGTAGGATGCCGTTTAAAATGGGCACATTTTTTTTTCAAAAATCGCTGTAGCGCCCCCTATCCTAGGCGACCGTCAAGAGGTTAAAGCTAGTGAGGGAGATATGAGTCTCCAGCTTCAGTGATTTTTGCAGTTCGTTCCAGTCATTGGCAGCCGAGAACTGGAAGGAAAGGCAGCCAAAGGAGGAATTGGCTTTGGGGGTGACCAGTGAGATATACCTGCTGGAGCGCCTGCTACAAGTGGGTGCTGCTATGGTGACCAGTGAGCTGAGATAAGGTGGGGCTTTACCTAGCAAAGACTTGTAGATGACCTGGAGCCAGTGGGTTTGGCGACGAGTATGAAGCTGACTGTTTTTCAGTCTCTCGGTCCCAGCTTTGATGCACCTGTACTGACCTCGCCTTCTGGATGGTAGCTGTGTGAACAGGCAGTGGCTCGGGTGGTTGTTGTCTTTGATTATCTTTTTGCCTTCCTGTGACATCGGATGGTGTAGGTGTCCTGGAGGGCAGGTAGTTTGCCCCCGGTGATGCGTTTTGCAGACCTCACTACCCTCTGGAGAGCCTTGCGGTTGTGGGCGGAGCAGTTGCCGTACCAGGCTGTGATACAGCCCGACAGGATGCTCTCGATTGTGCATCTGTAAAAGTTTGTGAGTGTTTTTGGTGACAAGCCAAATTTCTTCAGCCATCTGAGGTTGAAGAGGCGCTGCCACGCCTTCTTCACCACGCTGTCTGTGTGGCTGGACCATTTCAGTTTGTCCGTGATGTGTACGCCGGGGAACATAAAACTTTCCACCTTCTCCACTACTGTCCATTCGATGTGGATGGGGGGTGCTCCCTCTGCTGTTTCCTGAAGTCCACAATAATTTCCTTTGTTTTGTTGACATTGAGTGTGAGGTTATTTTCCTGGCACCACACTCCGAGGGCCCTCACCTCCTCCCTGTAGGCCGTCTGGTCGTTGTTGGTAATCAAGCCTACCACTGTAGTGTCTTCTGCAAACTTGATGACTGAGTTGGAGGCGTGCATGGCCACGCAGTCATGGGTGAACAGGGAGTACAGGAGAGGGCTGAGAACGCACCCTTGTGGGGCCCCAGTGTTGAGGATCCGCGGAGTGGAGATGTTGTTACCTACCCTCACCACCTGGGGGCGGCCCGTCAGGAAGTCCAGAACCCAGTTGCACAGGGCGGGGTTCAGACCCAGGGTCTTGAGCTTAATGACGAGTTTGGAGGGTACCATGGTGTCAAATGCTGAGCTGTAGTCGATGAACATCATTCTTACATAGGTATTGCTCTTGTCCAGATGGGTTAGGGCTGTGTGCAGTGTGATTGCGATTGTGTCGTCTGTGGACTTATTAGGGCGGTAAGTAAATTGTTTGTCTTGTATACGGTCCATTATTGTGGGCTCAGTATATTGTGAATACTTGAGTAAATACGTTGATTACTCATAACTGCTGTCCTGCGCCTGACTCTCTACACCAGCTACACACAGGCCATTTACAGAATTACTCACCAGTCAAATGGAGTCAGCAGGAGCAGACTGTGGCGATAGAGGAGCACGTCCAGCAGCACGCGACTATGTTACAACGTTTGGGCACCGATGGATCATTGGGAGAGAGGAGGAGGTCGTCCAGCGCCTTCACCAGTCCCACTACAGCAGGCCCCTCTGTCCACCCCTTCTTCACCCGGTCCCAGCGGGATTCGACTCACGCTCCCGAGGGAGTATGACATGACGGCTGCCGGATGCCAGGAGTTCCTACTCCAGCTGGAACTCTACCTGGCGCCCGTCCACCCAGCTCCTTCGGGACTTGAGAGCGTGTCCGCCCTCATCTCCTGCCTCTCAGGCAAAAGCCCTGGAGTGGGCCAACGCCGTATGGAGTGAAGGTGATGTGGCATTGGACCATTACGCAGAGTACGTCTGTTCCACCTGAGGCAGGGGACAAGGAGCGTGCAGGATTTCGCATTGGACTTCCGGACCCTGGCCACCTGCGTGGGATGGAACGACAGGGCCCTGATCGATCACTACCGGTGCAGTCTGTGCGAGGACATCCGTCGGGAGTTGGCCTGCCGAGACACCACCCTCACGTTGGACCAGCTGGTGGACCTGTCCATCCGGCTGGACAACCTGCTAACTGCCCGCAGACGTCCAGATCGGGGCCTGTCAGTTCCATCCCCAAGCTTAGGGCGTTCTCTGCACCATCTGTGGCCGCAGAGGGCACACTGCTGGCCGGTGCTTGGGGGGAGTTCTTCCGGGAGTCGAGGCAGCAGGCAGGTCACTATCATGTCACCCCAGTTGAGTCGGCACCAGGCTCCCCCAGAGCACCCTGTTGCTCACATGTATGTGTTTATTACATTTCCTGAGTTTTCCCCGCATTCCCAGCATAAGGCGCTTGTAGATTCAGGCGCAGCTGGGAATTTTATTGACCGTTAATTTGCCCATAGTTTAGGGATCCCCCTTGTTCCTGCGGATATGCCCTTCCGTGTGCATGCCCTAGATAGTCGACCATTAGGGTCAGGGCTGATTAGGGAGGCCACCGCTCCGCTAGACATGGTTACGCAGGAGGGTCACAAGGAGAGAATCAGTCTCTTCCTTATTGATTCTCCTTTGTTTCCCGTGTGCTGGGCTTACCCTGGTTGGCCTGTCATGACCCCACTATTTCGTGGCAACAGAGGGCTCTCACGGGGTGCTCACGAAAGTGCTCGGGGAGGTGTTTAGGAGTTTCCATCAGTGCGACTACGGTGGAAAGTCCAGACCAGGTCTCCACCATGCGCATCCCCTCAGAATATGCCGATTTGGCTCTCGCCTTCTGTAAGAAGAAGGCGACTCAATTACCACCCCATCGACGGGGGGATTGTGCGATAAATCTCCTGATAGACGCAGTACTTCCCAGGAGTCACATGTATCCTCTGTCACAGGAGGAGACGGCGGCTATGGAAACATATGTCTCCGAATCCCTGGGGCAGGGATACATTCGGCCCTCCACTTCACCTGCCTCCTCGAGTTTCTTTTTTTGTGAAGAAGAAGGATGGAGGTCTGCACCTGTGTATTGACTATTGGGGTATCAATCAGATCACAGTGAGGTACAGCTACCCGCTGCCTCTCATCGCCAGTGCGATCGAGTCAATGCACGGGGTGCGCTTCTTCACAAAATTGGATCTCAGGAGCGCTTACAACCTGGTGCGTATCCGGGAGGGGGACGAGTGGAAGACAGCATTTAGTACCACCTCAGGGCAGTACCTTGTCATGCCATACGGGTTGATGAATGCTCCATCAGTATTCCAGGCCTTTGTTGACGAGATTTTCCGGGACCTGCACGGGCAGGGTGTAGTGGTGTATATCGATGACATTCTGATATACTCCGCTTCACGCGCCGAGCATGTGTCCCTGGTGCGCAGGGTGCTTGGTCGACTGTTGGAGCATGACCTGTACGTCAAGGCTGAGAAATGTCTGTTCTTCCAACAGTCCGTCTCCTTCCTAGGGTACCGCATTTCCACTTCAGGGGTGGAGATGGAGAGTAACCGCATTTCAGCCGTGCGTAATTGGCCGACTCCCACCACGGTAAAGGAAGTGCAGCGGTTTCTAGGGTTTGCCAACTACTACCGGAGGTTTATCCGGGGTTTTGGTCAGGTAGCGGCTCCCATTACCTCACTGCTGAAGGGGGGACCGGTGCGATTGCAGTGGTCGGCTGAGGCGGACAGGACTTTTGGTCACCTGAAGGCTCTGTTTACCTCGGCTCCCGTGCTGGCTCATCCGGATCCCTCTTTGGTGTTCATAGTGGAGGTGGAGGTGTCCGAGGCTGGGAAAGAGCCGTGCTCTCTCAGCACTCGGGCACGCCACCAAAGCTCCGCCCCTGTGCTTTCTTTTCGAAGAAGCTCAGCCCGACTGAGAGCGAAACTATTATGTGGGGGACCGGGAGCTGTTGGCTGTTGTCAAGGCTCTGAAGGCGTAGAGACATTGGCTTGAGGGGGCTAAACACCCTTTCCTTATCTGGACTGACCACCGCAATCTGGAGTACATTCGGGCAGCGAGGAGACTGAACCTTCGCCAGGCAAGGTGGGCCATGTTCTTTACCCGTTTTGTTTTCACTCGGTCCTACAGACCAGGTTCCCAGAACGCTTAGGCAGACACACTGTCCCGGATGTATGACATAGAGGAGCGGTCCATGGATCACACTCCCATACTTCCAGCCTCTTGCCTGGTGGTGTGGGAGCTGGACGCGGACATCGAGCGGGTGTTACGCACAGAGCCCACTCCCCCCAGTGTCCATCTGGGCGCCCGTACGTTCCGTCTGCTGTCCGCGACCGTTTGATCTATTGGGCCCACACGTCACCCTCCTCTGGTCATCCTGGCATCGGTCGGACGGTGTGTTGCCTTAGTGGGAGGTACTGGTGGTCCACCTTGGCCAAGGACGTGAGGGTTTATGTTCCTCCTGCTCGGTGTGCGCACAGTGTAAGGCTCCCAGGCACCTGCCCAGAAGGAAGTTACAAGCCCTCCCCATTCCACAACGGCCGTGGTCGCACCTGTCGGTGGACTTCTTGATGGATCTTCCTCCCTCACAGGGCAACACCACAATCCTGGTCATTGTGGATCGGTTTTCTAAGTCCTGCCATCTCCTCCCTTTGCCCGGTCTCCCTACGGCCCTACAGACTGTGGAGGCCCTGTTCACTCACGTCTTCCGGCACTACGGGGTGCCTGAGGACATAGTCTCTGATCGGGGTCCCCAGTTCCCGTCCAGGGTCTGGAGAGCGTTCATGGAACGTCTGGGGGACTCGGTCAGCCTCACCTCAGGTTTTCACCCTGAGCGTAACGGGCAGGTGGAGAGAGTAAACCAGGATGTGGGTAGGTTTCTGCGGTCATATTGCCAGGACCGGCCGGGGGAGTGGGCGGCGTTCATCCCCTGGGCAGAGATGGGCCAAAACTCACTCCGCCACTCCTCCACTAACCTCTCTCCCTTCCAGTGCGTACTGGGGTATCAGCCAGTTCTGGCACCTTGGCATCAGAGCCAGATCGAAGCTTCTGCGGTAGACAAATGGTTTAAGCGCTTGGAGGAGACCTGGGACGCCACCCATGTGCACCTGCAACGGGCCGTGAGGCGGCAGAAGGCGAGCGCCGACCGCCACCGCAGTGAGGCCCCGGTGTTCGCACCGGGGGACCGGGTCTGGCTCTCGACCCGAAAGCTGCCCCTCCGCCTGCCCTGCCGGATCTGGGTCTGCGGTTTGTGGGGCCATTCAAAGTCTTGAGGAGACTGAACGAGTTATGCTACAGGTTACAGCTTCCCCCAGATTACCATATTAATCCCTCGTTCCATGTGTCTCTCCTCAGGCCGGTGGTGGCTGGTCCACTCCAGGAGTCTGAGGTGCGGGAGGTTCCTCCGCCCCCTCTGGACATTGAGGGGGCCCCGGCGTATGCTGTTCGAGCCATCCTGGACTCGAGGTGTCGGGCGAGGGGCCTTCAGTACCTCGTGGAGTGGGAGGGGTACGGTCCAGAGGAGAGATGCTGGGTGCCGGTGGAGGACGTCTTGGACCCTTCGTTGCTGCGGGAGTTCCACTGTCTCCATCTTGATCGCCCTGCGCCTCGTCCTCCGGGTCGTCCCCAGGTCGGTGTCGGCGTGCTGCTGGAGCCCCATGTCAAGGGGGGGGGCACTGTCACGACTTCCGCCGAAGTCGGTCCCTCTCCTTGTTCGGGCGGCGTTCGGCGGTCGACATCACCGGCCTTCTAGCCATCACCGATCCACTTTTTATTTTCCATTTGTTTTGTCTTTGTCTTACACACCTGGTTTCAATCCCCCCTATTACTTGTTCATTATTTAACCCTCTGTGTTCCCCCATGTTTGTTTGTGAGTAATTGTTTGTCTTGTATACGGTTCGTTATTGTGGGCTTGGTATATTGTGTTGTATTTGTGAATACTTGAGTAAATATGTTGATCACTCATATCTGCTGTCCTGCGCATGACACTCTACACCAGCTACACACAGGCCGTTTACAGCTCTCATGCTGCCCCAGATACTAATGAGTTAATTGTTACATGATTAATTTAAATCGGGTAACAATTAAACAGTTAGTTAATTAGATAAATAACCTCTTGTCGGTCGCCTAGGATAGGGGGCGCTACAGCGATTTTTGAAAAAATTCGTGCCCATTTTAAACGGCCTCCTACTCAAACTCAGAAGCTAGGATATGCATATAATTAATACTTGTGGATAGAAAACACCCTAAAGTTTCTAAAACTGTTTGAATGGTGTCTGTGAGTATAACAGAACTCATATGGCAGTCAAAACCCCGAGACCGATCGTAACAGGATGTGGAATTCTGAATTGCGGACTCAACTTCATCACTTTGCCTATAAATCACACCGTGAGCAATGGTTCATTGAGCACTTCCTATTACTTCCACTAGATGTCCCCAGTCTTTACAAAGTGGTTTGAGTCTCCTACTGTGAAAACTGACTGAATGAGAGGCTGTGGAAAGTGGTCACATGAGGAGGGCCATCACCGTTATGACGCCGGCGCCCCTGGCTACCCTCCCCTTTCGAAACGTTTAGAAAGACAATGCAATCGTCCCCCTTGAATCTTATTGGAGCTCTGGTTGAAAAAGGCCCTAAAGATGTATGTTATACAACGTTTGACATGTTTGAACAAACCTAAATAAAAAAAAAAGAATTTTATTGAAAGAGGAGTCCCGCGGCCGACGGAAGTTTTGGAGCAGCCTTCAGAACGCGCTAACAAGAACAAGCTATTGGGACTTAAAGGATTAACTTTTTCGAACGAAAATACATTTGTTGTGGACCTGGGAATTCCTGGAAGTGCTTTCTGATGAAGATAATCAAAGGTAAGGGATTATTGACAATAGTATACAAGAGTAGATTTGATATGCGATTGTTCCAAGATGGCGCTGACCTGTAACGGTAGCCTATTTTTCTGAGTATCGCATCCCCTTTTATCGCAAAGTGTGATTACCCAGTAAAGTTATTTTTCAATCTGGCATTACAGGTGCTTTCAAGAGATATTCATCTATAAATCGTAGAATGACAATATTACATTTTAAAAATGTTTTCGAATAGTAATTTAGTAAATTGTAGCGCTGTTTCACCGGATGCATTTGAGGGAAAATAGTTAGTCAACGTCACGCGCCGATGTAAAATGCTGTTTTTATATATAAATTTGAACTTTATCGAACAAAATAATGCATGTATTGTGTAACATGATGTCCTAGGAGTGTCATCTGATGAAGATTGTCAAAGGTTAGTGCTGCATTTAGCTGTTTTTTGGTTATTTGTGATGCATGTGGTTGGTCAGAAAATGGCTATGTGGCTACTTTTACGATATACTCCTCTAACATAATCTAATGTTTTGCTTTTGCTGTAAAGCCTTTTTGAAATCGGACAACGTGGTTCGATTCAGGAGAGGTGTATCTATAAAACGATATAACATAGTCCTATATTTGCAAAAAAAAAATATTACATTTTGTTATGCTAATGGCGATAGGATTTTTCGCTGGATGTCCGCTGGATGTCCGTTCCGCATACGGGACGAGCCCGACAAGAGTATAACCGTCTTCAAATTAATGTTAAAGTCAAGTCACGACACAGCACAAGCTGTTATTGACAAATTGACACGGACCACCACCCCTCGTCTTACCGGAGGTTACTGTTCTGGCGATTCACGGAAAACCCAGCCAACTATCAGTTTCAAGTATGACCCAGATGCAGACAGTGTCAAAGAAACATTTTTTTTTTCTAGTACAGGGGCAGGCAAACAACAGGTCAAAGGCAGGCAGGGGTCAATAATCCAGAGAGGCTGCAAAGGGTCCAGAATGGTAGGCAATCTCAGGGTCAGGCCAGGCAGAAAGGTCAAAGCCGGGAAGAACTAGAAAACAGGAGCAAGACAGACAGGAGCAGGGGAATAAACGCTGGTAGGTTTCACGAAACAAAATGAACTGGCAACAGACAAAAAGAGAACACAGGTATAAATACACGGAGGATCATAAGGAAGATGGGGGACACCTGGAGGGGGGTGGAGACAAACTAAAAAACAGGTGAAACAGATCAGGGTGTGAATAGAACAGTATATTATCCATGTCCTCGCCAAGACTCAGTGAAACATAAGATATTACAGTTTTGAATGTCCCGTTGGTAAGATAGTCTCGATCAGAGATCATCCAGTTTATTCTCCAGTGATTGCACGTTCGCCAGTAGGATAAATGGTAAAGATGGCTTATCCACTCACTGACATATTCTCACCAAGCACCCGGATCTGCAGCCCCGTATCTGAGGCTACTCTTCATGTGAATGATGGGGATTTGAGCCTGGTCCAGGAAGAGCAGTAACTCTTTTGCCTCTGATTCATTAAAGAAAAAAACTTTGTCCAGTCCAAGGTGAGTAATCGCCCTTCTGATGTCCAGAAGCTCTTTTCGGTCATAAGAGACGGCAGCAACATTATGTACAAAAAAAGTTACAAACACGAAAAAACACACAATAGCACAACTGATTAGGAGCCCGTAAAAAGGCAGCCGTCCCCTGAGCTGCATCTGTTGCTCAGCTGAGAGGAAGGTGTCCTGAATGTTACACTTCTATGCAATGAACATAACTGTCACGCCCTGGCCATAGAGAGGGTTTTATTCTCTATTTTGGTTAGGCCAGGGTGTGACTAGGGTGGGCATTCTATGTCCTTTTTTCTATGTTTTGTATTTCTTTGTTTTGGCCTGGTATATACTGGGAGGACAAGTTAAGGGAGCTACGGGAACCTGAGAGGCAGCCCCAGAATTTTTTTTGAGGGGGCACACGGGGAGTTGGGGTAAGTCAGGCAATAGACCTGAGCCAACTCCTCGTGCTTATTATGGGGAGCGTTTGGCGGGGAGAGCACCGTGCTATGCGGAAGTGCACACGGTCTCGTCCATCCGCACGCACAGTCCGGTCGATACCAGCCCCCCGCAAGTGCCGTGCTAGAGTGGGCATCCAGCCAGGAAGGAGTATGCCTGCTCAGCACATCTGGCCACCAGTGCGTCTCCTAGGCCCAGGCTACCCTGCACCTGCTCTACGCACGGCAGCCATCAGTCCTCAGCACAGCCCAGTTTGCCCTGTGCCAACACTCCGCCCGAGCCGGGCTACAGTAACAACTCAGCCAGGACGGGTTGTGCAGGCCGTGAGCTCCAGACCTCCAGTGTGTCTTCAAGACCCGGTCTATCCTGTGCCTGCTCCCAGAGCCAGGCCTCCTGCATGTCTCCCCAGCCTGGTGAATCCTGTGCCTGCACCCAGAGCCAGGCATACTGAAAGTCCCGCCAGTCCGGAGCCGCCAGTGCCGCCCGCCAGTCCAGAGCCGCCAGAGTCGCCCGCCAGTCCGGAGCAGCCAGAGCCGCCCGCCAGTCCGGAGCCGCCCGCCAGTCCGGTGCCGCCAGAGCTGCCCGCCAGTCCGGAGCCGCCAGAGCCGCCAGCCTGTCCGGTGCCGCCAGAGTCGCCATCCAGTCCGGGGCCCGCGGCAAGGGACCCCGCTCTAGAGGCGCCACCAAAGTGGGGTGAGCCAGCGGTGGAGTGGGGTCTGCGTCCCACCCCTGAGCCGCCACCGCGGATAGATGCCCACCCGGACCCTTCCCTAGAGGTTTAAGTTTTGCGGCCGGAGTCCACACCTTTGGGGGGTTACTGTCACGCCCTGGCCATAGAGAAGGTTTTATTCTCTATTTTGGTTAGGCCAGGGTGTGACTAGGGTGGGCATTCTATGTCCTTTTTTCTATGTTTTGTATTTCTTTGTTTTGGCCTGGTATGGCTCTCAATCATGGACAGCTGTACATCGTTGTCGCTGATTAGGAGCCATACTTAGGTAGCCTGTTTTCCTTTGGGTTTTGTGGGTGGTTTATTTCTGTTTAGTGTATCTTACCTGACAGAACTGTTTGGCTGTCGTCTTTTGTTTCTCTGTTTATTGTGTTCTCAGTATAATAAATTCATGATGAGCACTAACCACGCTGCGCCTTGGTCTACTCCCTGCAACAACCATTACAATAACACACATGACAGAAAAACAGACCTCTATGTTGAAGGTATTTGTATTTATTATGGATCCCCATTTGTTCCTGCCAAGGCAGCAGATACTCTTCCTGGGGTTTATTAAGGATCCCCATTTGTTCCTGCCAAGGCAGCAGATACTCTTCCTGGGGTTTATTAAGGATCCCCATTAGTTCCTGCCAAGACAGCAGCTACTCTTCCTGGGGTTTATTATGGATCCCCATTTGTTCCTGCCAAGGCAGCATCTACTCTTTCTGGGGTTTATTATGGATCCCCATTTGTTCCTGCCAAGGCAGCATCTACTCTTCCTGGGGTTTATATGGATCCCCATTAGTTCCTGTCACAGTGGTATAACAGTATGGGCAATCACAGTGGTATAACAGTATGGTAAATCACAGGGGTATAACAGTATGGTAAATCACAGTGGTATAACAGCATGGTAAATCACAGTTGTATAACAGCATGGTAAATCACAGTGGTATAACAGCATGGTAAATCACAGTGGTATAACAGTTTGGTAACTTCCTTCATACTGGACACAGAGACATAAAAATGGTATCCACGAGTTCATCTGACTCTGGGTAGGTAGATAAAGGGCCTCATCTGACTATGGGTCAGTAGATAAAGGACCTCATCTGACTCTGGGTCAGTAGATAAAGGACCTCATCTGACTCTGGGTCAGTAGATAAAGGACCTCATCTGACTCTGGGTCAGAAAATAAAGGGCCTCATCTGACTGTGGGTCAGTAGATAAAGGACCTCATCTGACTCTGGGTCAGTAGATAAAGGACCTCATCTGACTCTGGGTCAGTAGATAAAGGACCTCATTTGACTCTGGGTCAGTAGATAAAGGACCTCATCTGACTCTGGGTCAGTAGATAAAGGACCTCATCTGACTCTGGGTCAGTAGATAAAGGGCCTCATCTGACTCTGGGTCAGTAGATAAAGGGCCTCATCTGACTCTGGGTCAGTAGATAAAGGATCTCATCTGACTCTGGGTCAGTAGATAACCTGTTGGGGGTAGGGGGCAGTATTGACACGGCCGGATAAAAAACGTACCCGATTTAATCTGGTTACTACTCCTGCCCAGTAACTAGAATATGCATATAATTATTGGCTTTGGATAGAATACACCCTAAAGTTTCTAAAACTGTTTGAATGGTGTCTGTGAGTATAACAGAACTCATATGGCAGGCAAAAACCTGAGAAGATTCCTTACAGGAAGTGCCCTCACTGACAAGATCTAGTTCTTCTTGTCTCTGTTTATTGAAGACTGAGAATCTTTGCTGTAACGTGACACTTCCTACGGCTCCCATAGGCTCTCAGAGCCCGGGAAAAAGCTGAATGATATCAAGGCAGCCCCAGGCTGAAACACATTATCGCTTTTGGCAAGTGGCCGATCAGAGGACAATGGGCTTAGGCGCATGCACGAGTCGACCCCGTGCTTTATTTTCTTTCGTCTTTTTACCTAAACGCAGATTCCCGGTCGGAATATTATCGCTTTTTTGCGAGAAAAATGGCATAAAAATTGATTTTAAACAGCGGTTGACATGCTTCGAAGTACGGTAATGGAATATTTAGAATTTTTTTGTCACGAAATGCGCCATGCTCGTCACCCTTATTTACCCTTTCGGATAGTGTCTTGAACGCACGAACAAAACGCCGCTATTTGGATATAACAATGGATTATTTGGGACCAAACCAACATTTGTTATTGAAGTAGAAGTCCTGGGAGTGCATTCTGACGAAGAACAGCAAAGGTAATAACATTTTTGTTATAGTAAGTCTGACTTTGGTGAGTGCTAAACTTGCTGGGTGTCTAAATAGCTAGCCCTGTGATGCCAGGCTATCAACTTAGAATATTGCAAAATGTGCTTTCACCGAAAAGCTATTTTAAAATCGGACATATCGAGTGCATAGAGGAGTTCTGTATCTATAATTCTTAAAATAATTGTTATGCTTTTTGTGAACGTTTATCGTGAGTAATTTAGTACATTTATGCTAGTTTTGAACGTCACATGCTAATGTAAAAAGCTGGTTTTTGATATAAATATGAACTTGATTGAACAAAACATGCATGTATTGTATAACATAATGTTCTAGGGTTGTCATCTGATGAAGATCATCAAAGGTTAGTGCTGCGTTTAGCTGTCTTCTAGCATACCCCCCGCAAACTTCCGGGGAATTTGCTAACAATTTACTAAATTACTCACGATAAACGTTCACAAAAAGCATAACAATTATTTTAAGAATTATAGATACAGAACTCCTCTATGCACTCGATATGTCCGATTTTAAAATAGCTTTTTGGTGAAAGCACATTTTGCAATATTCTAAGTACATAGCCCAGCCATCACGGGCTAGCTATTTAGACACCCGCCAAGTTTAGCACTCACCAATATCAGATTTACTATTATAAAAGTTTGATTACCTTTTGTTGTCTTCGTCAGAATGCACTCCCAGGACTGCTACTTCAATAACAAATGTTGGTTTGGTCCAAAATAATCCATCGTTATATCCGAATAGCGGCGTTTTGTTCGTGCGTCCCAGACACTATCCGAAATGGTAAATCAGGGTCGTGCGCATGGCGCAATTCGTGACCAAAAAAATCTAAATATTCCATTACCGTACTTCGAAGCATGTCAACCGCTGTTTAAAATCAATTTTTATGCCATTTTTCTCGTAAAAAAGCGATAATATTCCGACCGGGAATGTCCATTTAGCTAAACAGAGGAAAGAAAACAAAGCTTTCGGTCGACGCGGGCACGAGCCTGAGTCTCACAGTACTGTAACCAGCCACTACCCAAACGCGCTACTTTGTTTCAGCCAGAGCCTGCAAAGCCACAATTCAGCATTTTGCCGCCTTCTGAGAGCCTATGGCAGCCGTAGGAGTTGTCACGGGACAGCTAAGATCCTCACTCTTCAATAAACAGAGACAAGAAGAACGACACCTTGTCAGACAGGCCACTTCCTGCATGAAATCTTCTCAGGTTTTTGCCTGCCATATGAGTTCTGTTATACTCACAGACACCATTCAAAAAGTTTTAGAAACTTTGGAGTGTTTTCTATCCAAAGCCAATACTTATATGCATATTCTAGGTACTGGGCAGGAGTAGTAATCAGATTAAATCGGGTACATTTTTTATCCAGCCGTGAAAATACTGCCCCCTAGCCATAACAGGTTAATCTAACCACACTGTCCGATTTCAAAAAGGCTTTACAACGAAAGCAAAACATTAGATTATGTCAGCAGAGTACCCAGCCAGAAATATTCAGACACCCATTTTTCAAGCTAGCATATAATGTCACATAAACCCAAACCACAGCTAAATGTAGCACTAACCTTTGATGATCTTCATCAGATGACAACCCTAGGACATTATGTTATACACTACATGCACGTTTTGTTCAATCAAGTTCATATTTATATCAAAAATCAGCTTTTTACATTAGCATGTGACTAGCATGTGACTAGCATTCCCACCGAACACTGCCGGTGAATTTACTAAATTACTCACGATAAACGTTCACAAAAAGCATAACAATTATTTTAAGAATTATAGATACAGAACTCCTCTATGCACTCGATATGTTCGATTTTAAAATAGCTTTTCGGTGAAAGCACATTTTGCAATATTCTCAGTAGATAGCCCGGCATCACAGGGCTAGCTATTTAGGCACCCAGCAAGTTTAGCACTCACCAAAGTCAGATTTACTATAAGAAAAATGTTATTACCTTTGCTGTCTTCGTCAGAATGCACTACCAGGACTTCTACTTCAATAACAAATGTTGGTTTGGTTCAAAATAATCCATTGTTATATCCAAATAGCGGCGTTTGTTCGTGCGTTCAAGACACTATCCGAAAGGGTAAATAAAGGTGACGAGCATGGCGCAATTCGTGACAAAAAAAATCTAAATATTCCATTACCGTACTTCGAAGCATGTCAACCGCTGTTTAAAATCAATTTTTATGCCATTTTTCTCATAAAAAAGCGATAATATTCCGACCGGGAATCTGCGTTTAGGTAAACAGACGAAAGAAAATAAAGCATGGGGTCGACTCGGGCACGCGCCTAAGCCCATAGTACTCTGATCGGCCACTTGCCAAACGCGATAAAGTGTTTCAGCCAGAGGCTGCCTCGATATCGTTCAGCTTTTTCCCGGGCTCTGAGAGCCTATGGGAGCCGTAGGAAGTGTCACGTTATAGCAAAGATCCCCAGTCTTCAATAAAAAGAGCCAAGATGAAACACAACTTGTCAGACAGGCCACTTCCTGCATGGAATCTTCTCAGGTTTTGGCCTGCCATATGAGTTCTGTTATACTCACAGACACCATTCAAAAAGTTTTAGAAACTTTAGCGTGTTTTCTATCCAAAGCCAATAATTATATGCATATTCTAGTTACTGGGCAGGAGTAGTAACCAGATTATATCGGGTACGTTTTTTATCCGGCCGTGTCAATACTGCCCCCTAGCCCTAACAGGTTAACAAACGTGTATGCCATCTGTAAATACAAGTAAAATTGTTAAATTTAGAGCCTAGTTGGTTTAACCCCAGAAAAAGTCAAGAACCTTCCCACTAGCCACCCTTGGCTGAGATAATGGATGGACATGCTAAGAGATAAGTCTGTAGCTTCTGTCTATAACATGAGCTGATCAGTATGTGTAGATAATCCTTGCTACCGTGGCGTTTTTGACAGATATAACATCAGCCATGGAGAACTGTAAAAGTGTTGCTTCTGCTCTCAACAACATTGCTATCCTGAATTTAGCAGGCGCAATCGACAAAGGTCAGTGGGAAAAAGTTTTGATGGACTACTTTCTGAACACGTCAGTGTGAACCGGGCAAAACAAGCTGTAGCTACAAACAAAAACGGAAACGACACAGGATTACTTTTACTTAGCTAAAGGGGTTCCAGTCTGCCGTGAAGAGTCCATCCACGTATACTGGTAAGAGTCTAGCTACAGTTTCAGATATTATAAGTTTCTAATTTTGTCAGAAAGTTGTTTTCATTGCAAGTTAAAGAATACTGTTAGCTAGCTAGCAAACATTATCTTGCTGGCCCACTAGCTAGCGTTACATGTATGATCTGTGTAGTAATACTATTTGTATCTCAGGAACTCATTTGCATTGCTAGTTATAGCCTAATGTTAGCTATCTAGCTAACATTGAACCTAGTTGGTCAGCTTTAGCTACCTGTAGATTCATACTACAGCATTTCATGCATGGTGGCTAGCTATGACAATCCGTTTGTACTGCTAGTAGTATGGGTTGGGATTATGCTTCAATGTTTAGCTAGCTAGCTGTGGGTCTAAGCAAAATATTAAATAAAGGCCTCCCGAGTGGTACAGCGGTCTAAGGTACTGCGTCACGGTGATAGAGGTGTCACTACAGATCGGGGCTGTGTTGCAGCCGGCCGTGCCCGGGAGATCCAAGAGGCGGCGCACAATTGTCCCAGTGTCGTCCGGGTTAGGGGAGGATTTGCACGCTGACTTCGGTTGCCAGCTGTGCAGTGTTTCCTCCGGCACATTGGTGCGGCTGGCTTCTGGATTAAGCGAGTATGTGTCAAGAAGCAGTGAGGTTTGGTGGTGTCATGTTTCAGAGGACGCATGGCTCTCGACCTTTGCCTCTCCCGAGTCTGTATGGGAGTTGCAGCGATGGGACAAGACTGCAACTAACATTGGATATCACGAAATTGGGGAGAAAAAAGGGTAAAAAGTACCCCCTCCCCCCAAAGAAAAATATTAAATAAAAATAATTCCTCAGCAATCTACACACAATACCCCATAATGACAAAGTGAAAACAGGTTTTTAGAACTTTTAGCAAATGTATTAAAATAAAAAACAGAAATACCTTATTTACATAAGTATTCAGTCCCTTTACTAAAAGACTCGAAATTGAGCTCAGGTGCATCTTGTTTCCATTGATCATCCTTGAGATGTTTCTACAACTTGATTGGAGTCCACCTGTGGTAAATTCAATTGATTGGACGGGATTTGGAAAGACACACACCTGTCTATACAAGGTCGGACAGTTGTCATAGCAAAAACCAAGCCATGATTGTGTTGAGGCACAGATCTGCGGAAAGGTACAAAAAAAATCTGCAGCATTGAAGGTTCCCAAGAACACAGTGACCTCCATCATTCTTAAATGGAAGAAGTTTGGAACCACCAAGACTCTTGCTACAGCTGGCCGCCGAGCCAATCTGAGCAATCGGGGGAGAAGGGCCTTGGTCAGATAGGTGACCAAGAACCCGATGGTCACTCTGACAGAGCTCCAGAGTTCTTCTGTGGAGATGGAAGAACCTTCCAAAAAGACAACCATCTCTGCAGCACTCCACCAATCAGGCCTTTATGGTAGAGTGGCCAGACGGAATACATTCCTCAGTAAAAGGCACATGACAGCCCACTTGAAGTTTGCCAAAAGACACCTAAAGGACTCAGACCATGGTCTGATGAAACCGAGATTGAAATCTTTGGCCTGAATGACAAGCGTCACGTCTGGAGGAAACCTGGCACCATCCCCACAGTGAAGCATGTTGGTGGAAGCATCATGCTGTGGGAATGTTTTTCAGCAGCAGGGACTGGGAGACTAGTCAGGATTGAGGGAATGATGAACGGAGCAAAGTACAGAGAGATTCTTTAGGAGAACCTGCTTCAGAGCACTCAGGACCTCAGACTGGGGATGAATGTTCACCTTCCAACAGGACAGCGACCCTAAGCACAAAGCAGGAGTGGTTTTAGGACAAATCTCTGAATGTCCTTTAGTGGCCCAGCCAGAGACCGGACTTGAACCCAATTGAACATCTTTGGAGAGACCTGAAAATAGCTGTGCATCGATACTCCCCATCCAACTTGACAGAGCTTCAAAGGATCTGCAGAGAAGAATGGGAGAAACTCCCCAAATACAGGTGTTCCAAGCTTGTAGTGTCATACGCAAGAAGACTCGAGGCTATAATCGCTGCCAAAGGTGCTTCAACAAAGTACTGAGTAAATGGTCTGAAATCTTATGTGAATTTAAAATGTCAATTTTTTATTTGGTAAAGATTAGCAACATTTTCAAAAAAACAGTTTTTGCTTTGTCATTATGGGATATTGTGTCTAGATTGATGAGGGGAAAAAACGATTTAATCAATTTTAGAATAAGGTTGTAACGTAACTAAATGTAGGAAAAGTCAAGGAGCCTGAATACTTTCCGAATGCACTGTTCGTCTCGTGTCTGAGCCGTTGAATTGTGACTCCACCTTGTCTCTGTACTGATGTTTTTCCTGTTTGATTGCCTTACGGAGGGCATAACTGCACTGTTTGTATTCAATCATATACCCAGTCACCTGCCGTGGTTAAATGAGGTGCTTCGCACTTTCAGTTTTGCATGAATGCTGCCATCCATCCACGGTTTTTGGTTTGGGTAGGTTTTAACACTCACAATGGGAACAACATCCCCTATGCACTTCCTGATGAACTCAGTCACCGTGTCCATGTATTCATCAATGTTATTATCTGAGGCTACCCAGAACATATCCCAGTCCGCGGGATCAAAAAAATCCTCAAGCATGGATTCCGATTGGTCAGACTAGCGTTGAACAGACCTTAAACAGGAAGCGCCCGTGCTGAGTTTCTGCCTATAGGAAGGGAGGAGTAGAATGGAGTTGAGATCTGAATTGTCGAAGGGAGGGCGGAGGAGGGCATTCTGGGTATCCCGGAAGGGAGAGTAACAATGGTAGAGTTTTGGAAGCATGAGTACTAGAGGCAATGTGTTGATAGAACTTCGGTAGCATTTTACAAAAATGTGCTTTGTTAAAATCCCCTGCTTAAATAAATGCTGCCTCAGGATATGTGGTTTCCAGTTTGCACTAAATCCAGTGTAGTTCCTTGAGGGCCGTTGTGGTATCAGCTTGAGGGGGAATATACATGGCTGTGACTATAACTGAAGAGAATTCTCTTGGGAGGTAATACAGTGTCACACCCTGATCTGTTTCACCTGTTTTTGTGGTTGTCTCCACCCCCCTCCAGCTGTCGCCAATTTTCCCCATTATTCCCTGTGTATTTATACCTGTGTTCTCTGTTTGTCTGTTGCCATTTCGTCTTGTTTGTCAAGTCAACCACTGTTTTGTGTCTCAGCTCCTGCTTTTTCCAGTCTCTCTTTTCCTCCTGGTTTTTACCCTTTTTTTCTTCTTTTTATTGAATATCACAAATAAAACATCACAAATCACCTAAAACAGTTACATTTCTCCACAAATAAGTCCCCAATCAATACTTAAAAAAAATATATATATATATATATTTTTTACATTTATTGAATATCCAAAACATGCAATATACTTGCAGTGAAGCCACTCAATAATGACATCATACCAGTCATCCAACAGATTCCCATTCAGATCGACACACAGAAGCATCCAGGGTCAATGCCCTGCTCAAGGGCACGTTGACAGATCTCCCACCAGGCCAAAAAACGGGGACCCGAACCCTCCAAGATCCCCCCACAGTTCCCCAAAAGCTGTCCCTCAACCATTTGAGACCCCTCCCACAGCCCCCCCAAGAAGAAAAATAAAAATAAAAAATACAATTAATTCCATTCCCCCCCTAAGAACCTCCTAATGCACCAACAACCAAGAGAATGAACTAAAGAGAAAAAAGGAAAAGACAGAAGTAAACAGCAAACAACAATGCAAAAAACAAAGGACATCAAGGACAACTGAAATCATAACAGCTATGCCAACTGTATATGTTTGTGTGCATGTCTGGCACTATTACATGTATGTGTGTGTTCTTGTATGTGTTTATTTGAATGAGAGTGTGTGTATATGCATGTGTACAAACACGTGCACGGCATCAGCCTCAGGCAAACCGGCATTAGTTGTAAAAACACTGCCACTTAGTGTCATTCAAATGTACTTTTATTATGTTTTATTTTGACTTTTTCTCCCCTTTATCTTTTGACCATCGTTCTCTCTCTCACACAGCAACTCCACTCCCACTTGTCTCCAATTCCACATGCCAACCCTCAGCTTCCCTCAGCCCATCCCATCTATCTCTGTTGGCCACCCACTTCGTGTTTCTACGCAACACATATCTTTCAACTATGCTGTGATGTTTAACGTACAATTTCAATCTATCTAATCAAATAGAATCTACAGATTGCGTGCTGAAAATAAATAATTTTACTAAGAGTATTAGTAATTGACTGACCCGGTCTCTCCAGATCTCCTAACAGTACTATTTCTAGGGTCAATTTTAGATCAATGCTATGCATTTTCAGCCATTCCTGAACCTGAGACCAGAAACAGGCTACCTGAGGGCAATACCAGAATAAATGGTCTATTGATTCTGTATCCTCACAACAAAATCTGCAGAGCTTCGATGATTTCATGCCCCAAATATTCAACATTTGGTTGGTGTCAAGAATTTGTTATAATAATTTTAGCTGAAAAGCATGAAGTCTTGAATCTTGTTTTGTTTTATATATCAACTCATACACCCTGTACTATGGAATAGGTACATCAAAAATCTCTTCCCAACTATTTTGCAATCTGTATGGCACAGTTGTCAACATCCTGGTCTTCAAATGAAACTGGTATACTTCATATTTATGCTATTTTTATTCCTCCGCAAGTTTTGATCCTTTATATTGGGAAGACAGACCAGTTCCCTACCTCCTCTCACTGCCACCTGCCTCTTCCATTTTTGGGGTAATGCTGTAATCAATTGGTTGTACTCTTGGATTGAGCAGACCTTCCCGTACAATTCTGATAACTCCATGAAGGACATAACTCTACCATTCCAATTTACAATATAATTTAAGAACAAAATAACCCATAAATACAGGTATTTTATCAACCAGCACATTTGAGTTCAGCCATAATATTTGTTGTAATATTTGTTCTATCTTTGTTCTATCTTTTCAGGGAGATTAAATTGAAATTGTGGCCAGCTCTGCAAGGTTGTTTAAGAGAGATACTTTGAAAAAAGTCTAATTTTTAATGAATCGAAAATGAGATTTTCATCCATTTTTAAACAATGGATGAGCTTTTCTTAGTAATCTACTTGAGAACCATTTAGGGTTCAACTAAAACTTTTGAATAAGTGAAGCTTTTAGAGAGAGGTTTAGTGCTTTTATATTTAATAATCTCAACCCACCAAATTCATATTCATTATATAGATAGGCTCATTTTATTTTGTCTGGTTTAGC
Organism: Salmo salar; assembly: GCF_965601325.2. Classification (NCBI taxonomy): domain Eukaryota; kingdom Metazoa; phylum Chordata; class Actinopteri; order Salmoniformes; family Salmonidae; genus Salmo; species Salmo salar. The sequence goes on from NC_138305.1 coordinate 18,397,340, forward strand.
AGCCCAGATAAAGCAAAATATTTTTTGCTCATTTGATTTGAAAACAAGTAAGTGAGTCTACTGAGATATGACTAAGGAGTTAATCAGGGCAATTGTCACGTCCTGACCAGTATAGGGGTTATTTGTGATTGTAGTTTGGTCAGGACGTGGCAGAGGGTATTTGTTTTATGTGGTTCGGGGTGGTGGTTTGTTTAGAAGGGTGTTTGATTTATTATTTCCGGGTTTTGGGTTATGTTCTATGTTTTTGTATCTCTATGTTCTTTCTAGTTTAGTCATTTCTATGTTAGGTAATTGGGTGTTGGACTCTCAATTGAAGGCAGGTGTTTGTAGTTGCCTTTGATTGAGAGTCCTATATATAGGGATGTGTTTTGTTTGTTAAGTGTGGGTAGTTGTCTTTAGCACTGCTGTTATGTGTATAGCCTGCTAAACTGTTTCTTGTCGTCGTTTCTTTGTTTATTGTTTTTCCGTGTTATCATTTATTTAATAAATATAATGATGAGCACGCAACCCGCTGCGCCTTGGTCCTCTCTTCACGAAGACAGCCGTTACAGAACTACCCACCAAAAATGGACCAAGCAGCGGAGAAAGGAGCAAAGGGAATTACGGGTGGACTATAGGGAGCAGCACCTGGAGTGGAGGAAGCAACGCGCTCGGGAGGAGATGGCATCCTGGTCGCTGGAGGTGTTGGAGTCAAGAATTGACTGGACATGGGAACAATTATTGGACCACTGTGATAGAGCACGTAGGCAGCCCCAATAATTTTTTTGGGGGGGCACACGGGTAGTTTGGCTGGGCGAGGATTAAGTCCCAAGCCAAATCCCCTGTTTTTTCCAAACGACCATTGACTGGACAGGTCCCGTGCTTTGGGGTGATGGGTGCTGTGACGAGGCCGGGTATTTTCAGGCCGGTACGCGCAGTACCAGAGCCCTGCATGTGCCAGGGGAAAGTGGGCATCCAGCCAGTAGGGGTGATGCTAGTCCTGCGCTCGAGACCGCCAGTGCGCCTCTACGGTCCAGTGTTTCCCGCTACATGCACTAGCATTGAGGTGCGTGTCTCCAGGCTGGCACGTCCAGTACCAGCACCACGCATCAAGCTTCCAGTGCGTCAGCCCACTCCAACTCGGCCGGTTCCTGCTCCCCGCATGAGCCCTGAGGTGCGTGTCTCCAGGCTGGCACGTCCAGTACCAGCACCACGCATCAAGCTTCCAGTGAGTCAGCCCAGTCCAACTCAGCCTGTTCCCGCTCCTCGCACTAGCCCTGAGGTGCGTGTTCCCAGGCTGGTACCTCCACTACCAACCCCACGCATCACGCTTCCAGTGCGTCAGACCAGGCCCAAGTATCCGGCAACAGTGCCTCGTCCAGAGTATCCGGCAACAGTGCCTCGTCCAGAGTGTCCGGCAACAGTGCCTCGTCCAGAGTGTCCGGCAACAGTGCCTCGTCCAGAGTGTCTGGAACCAGGTGAGACGGCCCACTGTCCGGAACCAGGTGAGACGGCCCACTGTCCGGAACCAGGTGAGACGGCCCACTGTCCGGAACCAGGGGAGACGGCCCACTGTCCGGAACCAGGGGAGACGGCCCACTGTCCGGAACCAGGGGAGATGGCCCACTGTCCGGAACCGGGTGAGTCTGCCTGGGACCCGGAACCGGGTGAGTCTGCCACCAGTCCGGAGCCGCCAGAGCCGCCCGCCAGTCTGGAGCTGCCAGAGCCGCCAGTCCGGAGCCGCCAGAGCCGGCCGCCAGTCCGGAGCCGCCCGCCAGTCCGGAGCCGCCAGAGCCGCCTGCCAGTCCGGAGCCGCAAGGGCCGCCCGCTAGTCTGGAGCCGCCAGGGTCACCCGCCAGCCGTGCGCAGCCAGGGGAGCCACCTAAGTGGGCTAAGCCAAGGGTGGAGAGGGGTCCACGTCCCACACCTGAGCCACCTCCAGTATAGGTGGGTTGGGGAGGGGGGGTGTAGCACAGGTGCCGTCGTTGACGGCAGCCACCCTCCCTTCCCTCCCTTTAGTTAGGGGTTTATTTATTTTTATTTTTTTGTTGAGGTGCATCCGGGGTATGCACCTTTGGGGGGGGGGGGTACTGTCATGTCCTGACCAGTATAGGGGTTATTTGTGATTGTAGTTTGGTCAGGACGTGGCAGAGGGTATTTGTTTTATGTGGTTCGGGGTGGTGGTTTGTTTAGAAGGGTGTTTGATTTAATATTTCCGGGTTTTGGGTTATGTTCTATGTTTTTGTATCTCTATGTTCTTTCTAGTTTAGTCATTTCTATGTTAGGTAATTGGGTGTTGGACTCTCAATTGAAGGCAGGTGTTTGTAGTTGCCTTTGATTGAGAGTCCTATATATAGGGATGTGTTTCGTTTGTTAAGTGTGGGTAGTTGTCTTTAGCACTGCTGTTATGTGTATAGCCTGCTAAACTGTTTCCTGTCGTCGTTTCTTTGTTTATTGTTTTTCCGTGTTATCATTTATTTAATAAATATAATGATGAGCACGCAACACGCTGCGCCTTGGTCCTCTCTTCACGAAGACAGCCGTTACAGACATTTTTCCATAAATAGACTGGTTTTACCTCTCCATGGTTGCAGGATCTTGTCTATTTTTACAAGTTTTGTATTGAAATTTTGTTAATGTAAAAGTTGTATTTTTAAAGATCCAATACGTAATATTCTACATTCATAATTAGGTTTTAGTCCAGAGAGTACAGAAAAGTTATCTAGATCTTCAATGAGACATTGCAAGGATCTAGCTTGCGGACTTAACTTCTCTAGGGCCAGTGGGACGATTTCGTCCCACCTACGTAACAGCCAGTGGAATCCTGTGGCGCGTTATTCAAATACCTTAGAAATGCTATTACTTCAATTTCTCAAACATATGACTATTTTACACCATTTTAAAGACAAGACTCTCGTTAATCTAACCACACTGTCCGATTTCAAAAAGGCTTTACAACGAAAACAAAACATTAGATTATGTCAGCAGAGTACCAAGCCAGAAATAATCAGACACCCATTTTTCAAGCTAGCATATAATGTCACATAAACCCAAACCACAGCTAAATGCAGCACTAACCTTTGATGATCTTCATCAGATGACAATCTTAGGACATTATGTTATACAATACATGCATGTTTTGTTCAATCAAGTTCATATTTATATCAAAAACCAGCTTTTTACATTAGCATGTGACGTTCAGAACTAGCATACCCCCCGGAAACTTCCGGTGAATTTACTAAATTACTCACAATAAACGTTCACAAAAAACATAACAATTATTTTAAGAATTATAGATACAGAACTCCTCTATGCACTCGCTATGTCCGATTTTAAAATAGCTTTTTCGGTGAAAGCACATTTTGCAATATTCTAAGTAGATAGCCCGGCATCACAGGGCTAGCTATTTACACACCCACCAAGTTTATCCCTCACCAAAGTCAGATTTACTATAAGAAAAATGTTATTACCTTTGCTGTTCTTCGTCAGAATGCACTCCCAGGACTTCTACTTCAATAACAAATGTTGGTTTGGTTCAAAATAATCCATAGTTATATCCAAATAGCGGCGCTTTGTTCGTGCGTTCAAGACACTATCCGAAAGGGTAAATAAGGGTTACGCGCCCGACGCGTTTCGTGACAAAAAATGTCTAAATATTCCATTACCGTACTTCGAAGCATGTCAACCGCTGTTTAAAATCAATTTTTATGCAATTTTTCTCGTAAAAAAGCGATAATATTCCGACCGGGAAAGCGTGTTTACGTTCAAAGAGAGAGAAAATAAAAACATGGGATCCCCTCGTGCACAAGCCTCAGTCTGATGGTCCTCTGATCGGCCACTTACCAAAGGCGCTAATGTGTTTCAGCCTGGGGCTGGAATTACATCATTCAGCTTTTTCCCGGGTTCTGAGAGCCTATGGGAGCCGTAGGAAGTGTCACGTTACAGCAAAGATCCTACATTTTCAATAAACAGAGCCAAGAAGCCCAAGGAATGGTCAGAGAGGGTACTTCCTGTACAGAATCTTCTCAGGTTTTTGCCTGCCATATGAGTTCTGTTATACTCACAGACACAATCCAAACAGTTTTAGAAACTTTAGGGTGTTTTCTATCCAAAGCCAATAATTATATGCATATTCTAGTTTCTGGGCAGTAGTAATAACCAGATTAAATCGGGTACGTTTTTTATCCGGCCGTGTAAATACTGCCCCCTAGCCCTAACAGGTTAATATAAAACTTGAGTCATCAGCATACATGGACACCTTCGTTTTTAAGCCTTGGATTTCTAATCCTCTAAGGTTGTTATTGGATCTTAATAGATAGCATTTCGATGGCCATAACGAATAGATATGGTGACAGCGGACACCCTTGTTTAACTCCTCTTGACAATTCAAAGCTTTCTGAGAAGTAGCCGTTATTTACTATTTTACACCTGGGGTTGCTATACATATTTTTTCCCCCACTTTATAAGAGAATCACCGAAATTGAAAAAAAGGCATTCGTAAATAAAATCCAGTCTTACTTTATCAAAATCTGCTATAAATACAAGGCCTGGCTTCTTAGATGTTTCATGATGTTCTATTATTTGTAGTAGTTGTCGTGTATTATCTCCAATGTATCGTCCATGTTAAAAACCTGTCTGATCAGGATGTACAATACTTGGTAAAACCCTTTTAATTCTGAGTGCTATGCATTTCGCTCGTATTTTTGCATCACAACATTGAAGTGTAAGGAGCCTCCAGTTTTTTAGATAGACTGGGTCTTTATATTTGCCATCTGGGTCTTGTTTTAATTATAGAGAAATCAGACCTTCCTGCTGAGTACCTGACAGACTACCATTTCTATAGGAGTAGTTAAAACAATCTAACAATGGAGCTTTTAGTATATCAAAAAAGGCTTGATATACCTCTACCGGTATGCCAACAAGCCCTGGGGTTTTTCCAGACTGAAAGGATTTAATAGCCTCATAAAGTTCTTCCTCTGTAATTTGGCCTTCGCACTGATCTTTCTGTACATTTACATTTACATTTTAGTCATTTAGCAGACGCTCTTTTCCAGAGCGACTTACAGTAGTGAATGCATACATTTCAATTCTTTTCATAAATGTTTTTTTTCTCGTACTGGCCCCCGTACATTTGTTAATTTTCCATTTTTATATTATTTTTGAAATAATTCCTTACTGTAATCTTCATTCAGTGGATGAGATGGAAAAGAGAACATCTGCCTATAATAATTAGCTTCCTCTTTTAAAATATAATTTGGAGAATCATAGATGACTCCGTCTTCAGTAACGAGTTTCTGCAAATTATTTTTGTTAGCGTTCCTGTATTCTTTTTCTTTTTCCTCTAACTTATTTTGTATCTCTGTAGTATCGTTTTTATTGCTATCTACCTGTACTATTAGTTCATGGATTTCCCTTGTTAGTCTTGTCTCTTTAGCCAGAAACAGCTTTTTTATTTTGAATGAATATTGAATTGAATGACCCCTGAAGGTACATTTAAAGGTATCCCAATAAATAAGGGGATTTGCTGAACCTATATTATACTGGAAAAATTAAGTTATAAATTATTTTGTCTTAAAAATATGTTCTACTCCAGGAAACTTTGATTAAATTTCAAATATCCCCGTCCATGTGGAAATCTATGAGTTATGTGAAAGCCAATTAGATGATGATCCGATCTCATTCTGTCTCCTATTAAAACTTTTTAAATCTTTGATACAAGAGAGAAAGAGACAAGAAAGTAGTCAAGACGACTAGCTTGATTAAGTCTCCTCCATGTATATCTCACTAGGTCGGGGTTTTTTTGTCTCCAAATATCCACTATTTCTAATGTGTCCATAATATTTGTGATTTCCTTAAGGGCACGGTGATGATAGTTTGTAGAGTGATTACCTTTACGGTCCATTGATGTACTTAACACTGTGTTATAGTCTCCTACCCTAATAATGGTTTTGACCCTTGCCTGTCCTGACTCAAGTCCTATAGTCTCCTACCCTGACCGCCACCCGGTACTGTTGCCCCACCTCTGGTTTACTGACATTTACATTTACATTTTAGTCATTTAGCAGACGCTCTTATCCAGAGTGACTTACAGTAGTGAATGCATACATTTCATACAATTTCATACATTTTTTTCTGTGCTGGCCCCCCGTGGGAATCAAACCCACAACCCTGGTGTTGCAAACACCATGCTCTACCAACTGAGCTACAGGGAAGGTAGACCTCTGCCTGCCTTGACCTGTCTACTGCCTTCCCCTGTTGGAACATTAAACTATTGTTTATTCGATGTGGTCTGCATCTGGTTCTTACCTTCATACCTGATATATGGTCGGCATTTGACTGTGAGGTATTCTAGGTTAGGTGAACAAAAGGACTTGATTTTCTGTACGTTATCACAATCACACCCTTGCCTTTCTGTCACGTCTGTAGGAGCTGGAAGCAGAGCTGTCACGTCTGTAGGAGCTGGAAGCAGAGCTGGAAGCAGAGCTGTCACATCTGTCGGAGCTGGAAGCAGAGCTGCCATATCTGTTGGAGCTGGAAGCAGAGCTGGAAGCAGAGCTGCCACGTCTATCTGAGCTGGAAGCAGAGCTGGAAGCAGAGCTCACGTCTGTTGGAGCTGGAAGCAGAGCTGTCACGTCTGTTGGAGCTGGAAGCAGAGCTGGAAGCAGAGCTGTCACGTCTGTTGGAGCTGGAAGCAGAGCTGGAAGCAGAGCTATCACGTCTGTTGGAGCTGGAAGCAGAGCTGTCACGTCTGTTGGAGCTGGAAGCAGAGCTGGAAGCAGAGCTGTCACGTCTGTTGGAGCTGGAAGCAGAGCTGCCACGTCTGTTGGAGCTGGAAGCAGAGCTGTCATGTCTGTTGGAGCTGGAAGCAGAGCTGTCATGTCTGTTGGAGCTGGAAGCAGAGCTGGAAGCAGAGCTGTCACGTCTGTTGGAGCTGGAAGCAGAGCTGGAAGCAGAGCTGCCACGTCTGTTGGAGCTGGAAGCAGAGCTGTCATGTCTGTTGGAGCTGGAAGCAGAGCTGGAAGCAGAGCTGTCACGTCTGTTGGAGCTGGAAGCAGCGCTGTCACGTCTGTTGGAGCTGGAAGCAGAGCTGGAAGCAGAGCTGTCATGTCTGTTGGAGCTGGAAGCAGAGCTGTCATGTCTGTCGGAGCTGGAAGCAGAGCTGCCACGTCTGACCGGAGCCATTGCTACAGAACTGTTTTTAATAGGTTAATGTTGCATAGGATTGTGTTTTTTAAGTCATGTTAAAAAAAAACAATCTGAGAGGAAGATTTCAGCTTTTATTTTGACTCAGAAAGTGATCTTGACTCAGAAAAGGTTGGTGGCCTCTTATCTACACTGATTGAAGTGGAATAAACAAGTGACATCAATAAGGGATCATAGTGTTCACCTGGATTCACCTGGTGCATAGAGTCAGTGCAAGACAGGGTAAGTGCAGCTAGTCCAAGTAACCATTTAATTAACAATTTAGCAGTCTCATGTCTATTTAGCAGTCTTATAGCTTGGTGGTAGAAGATATCTGTTCGTCTGAGAGCCGATGCTCCAGTACTGTTTGCCGGACCATAGCAGAGTGAACAGTTTACGTGGGTGGCTGGAGTCTTTGGCAATTCTTTGGTCCTTCTTCTGACACCACCTGATACCTGGATAGGTCCTGGATGGCTTCACAACAGTGTGGGTGTGTGTGGGTCGTGTTCCACGCTCCACTACAGCCCTGTCGATGAGGATGGGGACATGCTCTCCCCTCTTTCTCCTGTAGTCCACGATCAGCTCTTTGTGGAGCTAGAAGCAGAGATGCCATGTCTGTCGGTGCCATTCGTCCTTCTGCTACTCTCCCTCTCCCTCTCCATCGCACGTTCTTCTTTCTTCTCTTCGTCTCCGTCAAGTAGGCACAATGGATTATGGTTATTGTAGTTAATTACCACTTTTTTAAAAGCTAAACTATGTATAATATTGGCATGTTGGAAACTACAACTCCCTACTACACTGAACAAACAAATAAACGCAACATGTAAAGTGTTGGTCCCATGTTTCATGAGCTGAAATAAAAGATCCCAGAAATGTTACATATGCACAGAAAGTTTATTTCTCCCAGATTGTGTGCACAAATTTGTTTACATCCCTGTTAGTGAGCATTTCTCCTTTGCCAAGATAATCCATCCACCTGACAGGTGTGGCATATCAAGAAGCTGATTTAACAGCATGATCATTACAAAGGTGCACCTTGTGTTGGGGACAATAAAAGGTCACTCTAAAATGTTTTTGTCACACAATAAACATGAGCTGAGAAATGTATTTTATGTGCTTAAGGTACTGACTAACGGAGAATAAACTATCAGCTATAAAAATAAAGTGAGTCGCACACTATTAGCTCCCAGTAATATATTGGGTAAATTACCAACGTTTCGGCATCACTGTGCCTTCTTCAGGGTAATGTCGTGAATGCTTCAACCAGGCTATGTAGGGGCGGCAGGTAACCTAGTGGTTAGAGCGTTGGGCCAGTAACCGAAAGGCTGCTAGATTGAATCCCAGAGCTGACAAGGTAAAAATCTGTCCTTCTGCCCCTGAACAAGGCAGTTAACCCACTGTTCCTAGGCCGTCATTGTAAATAAGAATTTGTTCTTAACTGACTTGGCTAGTAAAATAAAGGTTAAATAGAGTGGTGTCTCATAATTATTAAGTTAATTAGAATGAATTGAGTGAAACTGTTAAAAACAATACTTTATGGCATATTGAATATATTGTTGTCCATATTGTTATGGAAACAGAACTGAATATTGTACATAATATTAGCATCAACAATATATATATATATACAAAATATATATATGACATTTAATTCAATTTCATATATATATTTAATTGTTTCCTATTTCATTAAATTGTTTTGTTCCATGTAATCTGTTGGTTCAACCATAATGCGTAATAAGCACCATCAACAGGGGAACATATTGGGTGTACGCTGATAAGCTGTAGAAAACAAATATCCATTCATAAGACCTGACCTGGCCTTCCCTGTGGCTCAGTTGGTAGAGCATGGTGTGTGCAACGCCAGGGTTGTGGGTTCGATTCCCACGGGGGGCCAGTACAAAAAAAAATGCATGAAATGAAATGTATGCATTCACTACTGTAAGTCGCTCTGGATAAGAGCGTCTGCTAAATGACGTAAATGTAAATAAGACTTGTTCATAAAAGACAGAATTGTTCATAAGAAGGGCCTGAGACCACAACACAATGCCACAGACGTCTCAAGTTTTGAGGGAGCGTGCAATTGGTATGCTGCATTACTGCAGGAATGTCCACCTGAGCTGTTGCCAGAGAATTTAATTTTAATTTCTCTACCATAAGCCGCCTCCAACATCTTTTGAGAGAATTTGGCAGTACGTCCAACCAGCCTCACAACCACAGACCATGAGTAGCCACACCAGCCCAGGACCTCCACATCCGACTTCTTCACCTCGCCTGAGACCAGCCACCTGGACAGCTGATGAAACTGTGGGTTTGCACAACCAAAGAATTTCTGCACAAACTGTCAGAAACCATCTCAGGGAAGCTCATCTGTGTGCTTGTTGTCCTCACCAGGGACTTGACCTGACTGCAGTTCAGTGTCGTAACTGACTTCAGTGGGCAAATGTTCACCTTCGATGGCTACTGGCACGCTGGAGGAAGTGTGCCCTTCACAGATGATTCCCTCTTTCAACTGGTTTGCTGATATCATCGTTGTGAACAGAGTGCCTCATGGTGGTGGTGTGGTTATGGTATGGACAGGCATAAGCTATGGACAACGAACACAATAGCATTTTATTGATGGCAATTTTAATGCACAGAGATATTGTGATGAGATCTTGAGTCGCATTGTCGTGCCATTCATCCCCCACCATCACCTCATGTTTCAGCATGATAATGCACGGCCCCATACCGCAAGGATCTGTACACAATTCCTGGAAGCTGAAAATGTCCCAGTTCTTCCATTGCCTGCATACTCACCAGACATGTCATCCATTGAGCACGTTTGCGATGCTCTGGATCGACGTGTACGACAGCATGTTCCAGTTCCCGCCAATATCCAGCAACTTCTCACAGCCATTGAAGAGGAGCATGACGACATTCCACAGACCCAATCAACAGCCTGATCAACTCTATGTGAAGGAGATGTGTCGCGATACATGAGGCAAATGGTGGTCACACCAGATACTGACTGGTTTTCTGATCCATGCCTCTACCTTTTTAAAGGTATCTGTGACCAACAGATGCATATCTGTATCCCCAGTCATGTGAAATCTATAGATTAGGACCTAATGAATTTATTTCAAATGACTGATTTCCTTATATGAACAGTAACTCAGTAAAATCTTTGTAATTGTTGAATGTTGCGTTCATATTTTTGTTCAGTGTACATCGCACAGTTCAGGCTTGATCCGATTTATCTCTAGAGAAACTCAGTGAGAAAATGGGCACTGAGTTTACAAAAAAAAAACGAAGGAAATGTAATTCAAATAATTGAACCGACATCCGTCAATTCATTTGAAAACCCGAAAAATAACCGAAATTTGGTTAATCGCTCAACACTAGCGACCAATGAACTTTGATTTGTAGACAGACACATTATTAACCCTAGCCTCTACTCTAACCCCTGACCCTGAGAATAAAGGTCATGTTTTTACTGTAATCAATTAATCATATGAGTGTATGGGCCATTTCTATGAATTGATTCATTAAATGTTGTACCCTGCTCAAATATCATATGGAAACGGTATATACAGGTCATATTCTTCATGGAAGATACATCCGAGTTATTCACCCATTAGCTGAGTTATCCACCCATTACCTGAGTTATCCGCCCATTATTTGAGTTATCCACCCATTACCTGAGTTATCCACCCATTATCTGAGTTATCCACCCATTATCCGAGTTATCCACCCATTACCTGAGTTATCCACCCATTACCTGAGTTATCCACCCATTACCTGAGTTATCCGCCCATTAACTGAGTTATCCACCCATTATCCGAGTTATCCACCCATTACCTGAGTTATCCGCCCATTATCTGAGTTATCCACCCATTATCTGAGTTATCCACCCATTATCCGAGTTATCCACCCATTATCTGAGTTATCCACCCATTATTTGAGTTATCCACCCATTACCTGAGTCATCCGCCCATTACCTGAGTTATCCACCCATTACCTGAGTTATCCGCCCATTATCTGAGTTATCCACCCATTATCTGAGTTATCCACCCATTATCTGAGTTATCCACCCATTACCTGAGTTATCCACCCATTACCTGAGTTATCCACCCATTACCTGAGTTATCCACCCATTATCTGAGTTATCCACCCATTACCTGAGTTAGAAAGGTGACTACAGAGAGTTGACAGGTCATATTGTGTTGTGAGGAAGACGACTAGAGAGTTGACAGGTCGTGGTGTGAGGAAGACGACTAGAGAGTTGACAGGTCGTGGTGTGGTGTGAGGAAGGCGACGGAGACATACAGGGGGTGCAGGGTTTACTTACAGCCCAACACTAACAAACCTGATTGAGCTAATCAAGGTATTGATGACTGGTTGATTAGTTGAATAGTGTGTTAGTACAGGGCTGGAACTGAAGCCTGTATCTTTTCAGCGGGAGTGAAGAATACGACACCGTGGGTCAATTCAGACGGTTACCCTGTTCCTGTAGTGAACTACTGTAGTCCAGAAGACGTGTTGAATCAGACAGGAGGGTATCCAGGAGAGAGAGTACATTTAGTATGAGCGAGAAAAGAGTTCTGAAAACACAACAGTTTATTTCATTAAAATATCATCGTCGTTGTCATGGTAACTAACAGACAAATGAACATTCAGGTTTAGTTTTTTTTTCATTTAACTCTTCTTTTTATATAAAAGTATACAACCCCACCCCAAACTCCACTCCCCGCCCTCCCACGGTGACCTCTCACCCCTGCAGACCCCAGAGGGCAACTGTGACACGGTACACACATCAGGTACTAGAGCTTTCACATATTAACATGTACAGACCCCTTCAGAAAGTATTCACACTCCATGACCTTTTTCTGCATTACAAAGTGGGATTAAAATAGATTTCACTGTCATTTTTTGGTCAACCATCTACACAAAATACTCTGTCAATGTCAAAGTGGTAGAAGAAAAAAAATTCTAACATTTATTACAAATGAATGAAAAATAAATCACTAATATATCTTAGATAAGTATTCACCCCACCCCTGAGTCAATACATGTTAGAATCACCTTTGTCAGCGATTATAGCTGTTGAGTCTTTTAGGGCACATCTCTAAGTGCTTTGCACACCTAAATTGTTCAATATTTGCCCAGTATTCTTTTAAAAAAAAGATTCTAGTTCTGTCAAGTTGGTTGTTGATCATTCTTAGACACACATTTTTTGAAGTCTTGCCATAGATTTCCAAGCCGATTTTAAGTCAAAACTGTATCTAGGCCACTCAGGAACATTCAATGTCATCTTGGTAAGCAACTCCAGTGTCTATTTGGCCTTGTGTTTTAGGTTATTGTCCTGCTGAAAGGTTAATTCATCTCACAGTGTCTGTTGGAAAGCAGACTGAGCCAGATTTTCCTCTAGGATTTTGCCTGTGCTTAGCTCCATTCCGTTTAGTTTTATCTTAAAAAACTCCCTAGTCCTTGCTGATGGCAAGCATACCCATAACATGATGCAGTCACCACCATGCTTGAAAATATGAAGAGTGGTACTCAGTGATGTGTTGTGTTTGTGGAAAATCCAGCACAATGCTTTATATTCAGAGCAAAAAAAATCTTTATTTGCCTCAATTTTTGCAATATTAAAAGAGCCTGGATGCAGGATCCATGTTTTGGAATATTTGTATTCTGTACTTTTCACTCTGTCCTTTAGGTTAGTATTGTGGAGTCAGTACAATATTGTTGATCCATCCTCAGTTTTCTCCTATCACAGCCATTAAACTCTGTAACTGTTTTAAAGTCACCATTGGCCTCATGGTGAAATCACTGAACAGTTTCCTTCCTCTCCGGCAACTGAGTTAGGACTTTTTGTATCTGTATCTTTGCATTGATACACCCTTAAAAGTCTAATTAATAACTTCACTGCTCAAAGGGATATTTTTTTTTACACATCTTCTAATAAGTTTGGAAAAACCTCCCTGGTCTTTGTGGTTGAATCTGTGTTTGAAATTCACTGCTCGACTGAGGGACCTTACAGATAGTTGTATGTGTGGAGTACAGAGATGAGGTAGTTACTCAAACATCATGTTAAACACTATTATTGCACACAGAGTGAGTCCATGTAAGTATTATGTGACTTGTTAAGGACATTGAATACTTATTGACTCAAGACATCAGCTTTTCATTTTTAATGAATTAGCAAAAAATGTCGAAAAAACTAAATTCCACTTTGACATTTATGAGGTGTGTGTAGATCAGGGACACAAAATGTGTGTAGATCAGGCTGTAACAACAAAATGTGGTAAAAGTCAAAGGGCGTGACTACTTTCTGAAGGCTCTGTATATACCACTGAGAGGACAGAGGGGTGTGTAGACTGACAGGGTATATACCACTGAGAGGAGAGGGGAAGGAACAGAGGGGTGTGTAGACTAACAGGGTATATACCACTGAGAGGAGAGGGGACAGAGGGGTGTGTAGACTGACAGGGTATATACCACTGAGAGGAGAGGGGACAGAGGGGTGTGTAGACTGACAGGGTATATACCACTGAGAGGAGAGGGGACAGAGGGGTGTGTAGACTGACAGGGTATATACCACTGAGAGGAGAGGGGACAGAGGGGTGTGTAGACTGACAGGGTATATACCACTGAGAGGAGAAGGGACAGATGGGTGTGTAGACTGACAGGGTATATACCACTGAGAGGAGAGGGGACAGATGGGTGTGTAGACTGACAGGGTATATACCACTGAGAGGACAGAGGGGTGTGTAGACTGACAGGGTATATAACACTGAGAGGAGAGGGGACAGAGGGGTGTGTAGACTGACAGGGTATATACCACTGAGAGGAGAGGGGACAGAGGGGTGTGTAGACTGACAGGGTATATACCACTGAGAGGAGAGGGGAAGGAACAGAGGGGTGTGTAGACTGACAGGGTATATACCACTGAGAGGAGAGGGGACAGAGGGGTGTGTAGACTGACAGGGTATATACCACTGAGAGGGGAAGGAACAGAGGGGTGTGTAGACTGACAGGGTATAGGAGACATTCATTAAGCCGTGATCTGGATCTCAGTGCCACAGGATTGATTTGGCGTTAAAAAAATTATCACAAAAACAAAACAATCATTTAAAAAAGTGACCAAAGTCACAGAAAAGTGTGTCAGAGAGAGAGAGAGAGAGAGAGAGAGAGAGAGAGAGAAAGAGAGAGAGAGAGAGCATACCTATTGAAATATCTATTCAAATTGGCTAAAACTAATTGAATGTGTCATTGAACCAATTGCACTTTATGGCAGTGAGATGTGTGGTCCACTTGCAAAACAAGATTTCACCAAATAGGACAAACACCCCATTGAAACCCTGCATGCAGAGATCTGTAAGATTCTCCTACATGTCCAGAGGAAAACTACAAACAACGCATGCAGGGCAGAATTAGGCCAATATACACTAATAATAAAAACTTAAAAAAGAGCAATTCAGTTTTGGAAACATCTAAAATACAGTGACCCCCTCTCATATCATTACCAAGCCCTGCAATACCAAGAGCTGAGCAAAGAAAATAGTCCCCTCATCCAGCTGGTCCTGGGGCTGAGTTCACAAACCTGTTCTACTAACACACTGAAGCCTCAGGACCCTCATCCAGCTGGTCCTGGGGCTGAGTTCACTAACCTGTTCTACTAACACACTGAAGCCTCAGGACCCTCATCCAGCTGGTCCTGGGGCTGAGTTCACTAACCTGTTCTACTAACACACTGCAGCCTCAGGACCCTCATCCAGCTGGTCCTGGGGCTGAGTTCTCTAACCTGTTCTACTAACACACTGAAGCCTCAGGACCAGAACATCCAATCAATCAGAATAAACTAAATTACACACAATAAAAACAAAACTAAATTGCTTATTGGGAAGCACAAGCACAAAGCAAAATGCAGTGCTATCTGGCCCTAAATCGACAGGACACCGTGGCTAAATATTTGACCATGGTTACTGATCAAAACCTTAGAAAAACCTTGACAACGTACAAGCTCAGTGAGCACAGCCTTGCCATTAAGAAGGGTAGACACAGGAAAACATGTAGAGGAAAGGGCTGCACCACAGCAGATAAAACACAGAGAGTGTCATTTCCCCAAATTGAAGGTTTCAAAGACCTCTCTGATGAGGACAGGCTACCCGTCCTGTTGGGGGAGGACGCAGAGAGCTGTGGGTTGGCAGCGCACTACATTACTGCCATAAGATGAGGGACAGAGTCTGACAGACCAATCAACCTGTTTAATGTTATTGTTCAATGTATTATTGGTTATTGTTCTTACTTCCTGTTGACAATATTGATCATTATTATTATTAATTATGTTAATATTGTACATCTCCAAAGTAAGCTTTGGCGATATGTACATTGCTACTTTATGCCAATGAAGCAAATTTAATTTAATTTAAAAATTGAGAGAGAGAGACTACACTGGACAGACAGACAGACTACACTGGACAGACAGGCAGACTACGTTGGACAGGACTGGGCTGGACAGACAGACTACGTTGGACAGGACTGGGCTGGACAGACAGACTACGTTGGACAGGACTGGGCTGGACAGACAGGCAGACTACGTTGGACAGGATTGGGCTGGACAGACAGGCAGACTACGCTGGACAGGACTGGGCTGGACAGACAGACGGACTGGGCTGGACAGACAGACAGACTGGGCTGGACAGACAGACAGACTACACTAGACATATAGACTAAACTAGACAGACAGACTGGGATGGACAGACAGACAGACTACACTAGACAGACAGGACTGGGCTGGACAGACAGACAGACTGGGGTGGACAGATATACAGACTACACTAGTGTAGTCTGTCTGTCTGTCTGGCCAGCCCAGTCCTGTCTAGTGTATTCTGTCTGTCTGTCCAGCCCAGTCTGTCTGTCCAGCCCAGTCCAGTCCTGTCTAGTGTAGTCAGTCTGTCTGTCCAGCCCAGTCCTGTCTAGTGTAGTCTGTCTGTCTGTCCAGCCCAGTCCTGTCTAGTGTAGTCTGTCTGTCCAGCCCATTCCTGTCTAGTGTAGTCTGACTGTCTGTCCAGCCCAGTCCTGTCTAGTGTATTCTGTCTGTCTGTCCAGCCCAGTCCTGTCTAGTGTAGTCAGTCTGTCTGTCAAGCCCAGTCCTGTCTTGTGTAGTCTGTCTGTCTGTTCAGCCCAGTCTGTCTGTCTGTCCAGCCCAGTCCTGTCTAGTGTAGTCTGTCTGTCCAGCCCAGTCCTGTCTAGTGTAGTCTGACTGTCTGTCCAGCCCAGTCCTGTCTAGTGTATTCTGTCTGTCTGTCCAGCCCAGTCTGTCTGTCCAGCCCAGTCCTGTCTAGTGTAGTCAGTCTGTCTGTCAAGCCCAGTCCTGTCTTGTGTAGTCTGTCTGTCTGTTCAGCCCAGTCTGTCTGTCCAGCCCAGTCCTGTCTAGTATAGTCTGTCTGTCTGTCCAGCCCAGTCCTGTCTAGTGTAGTCAGTCTGTCTGTCAAGCCCAGTCCTGTCTTGTGTAGTCTGTCTGTCTGTTCAGCCCAGTCTGTCTGTCTGTCCAGCCCAGTCCTGTCTAGTGTAGTCTGTCTGTCCAGCCCAGTCCTGTCTAGTGTAGTCTGACTGTCTGTCCAGCCCAGTCCTGTCTAGTGTATTCTGTCTGTCTGTCCAGCCCAGTCTGTCTGTCCAGCCCAGTCCTGTCTAGTGTAGTCAGTCTGTCTGTCAAGCCCAGTCCTGTCTTGTGTAGTCTGTCTGTCTGTTCAGCCCAGTCTGTCTGTCCAGCCCAGTACTGTCTAGTATAGTCTGTCTGTCTGTCCAGCCCAGTCCTGTCTAGTGTAGTCTGTCTGTCCAGCCCAGTCCTGTCTAGCTCCTCTAGAACTGATCAGTCTAGTCTAAACCAAAAGACAGGGCTCCTCCCAGCCCACCAATCAGCAGACAGACAGGGCTCCTCCCAGCCCACCAATCAGCAGACAGACAGGGCTCCTCCCAGCCCACCAATCAGCAGACAGACAGGGCTCCTCCCAGCTCACCAATCAGCAGACAGACAGGGCTCCTCCCAGCCCACCAATCAGCAGACAGACAGGGCTCCTCCCAGCCCACCAACCAGCAGACAGACAGTCTGCTCCTCCCAGCCCACCAATCAGCAGACAGACAGGGCTCCTCCCATCCCACCAATCAGCAGACAGACAGGGCTCCACCCAGCCCACCAATCAGCAGACAGACAGGGCTCCTCCCAGCCCACCAACCAGACAAGGCTCCTGTCCAGGGGTATCGTCGGACGGGGCCACAGTCTCCCCGGACCCCCACGTCTCAGCCTGCAGTGTCTATGTGCCGGGGGGCTAGGATCAGTCTTTTATATCTGGTATAATTCTCATGTCTTATCTGGTGTCCCGTGTTAATTGAAGTATGCTCCCTCTAATTCTCTCTCTCCCCCTCTCCTCCCGGAGGACCTGAGCCCTAGGACCATGACTCAGGACTACCTGGCCTGAAGACTCCTTGCTGTCCCCAGTCCAGCTGGTCGTGATGCTGCTCCAGTTTCAACTGTTCTGCCTGCAGCTATGGAACCCTGACCTGTTCACCGGACAACGTGCTACCTTGTCCCGGACCTGCTGTTTTCGACAGTATCTAGGAGAGAGAGAGGGTATCCAGGAGAGAGAAAGGGTATCCAGGAGAGAGATAATATCCAGGAGAGAGAAAGGGTATCCAGGAGAGAGAGATAGTATCCAGGAGAGAGAAAAGGTATCCAGGAGAGAGAAAGGGTATCCAGGAGAGGGAGATAGTATCCAGGAGAGAGATAGTATCCAGGAGAGAGAGAGTATCCAGGAGAGAGAGGGTATCCAGGAGAGAGAGAAAGTATCCAGGAGAAAGGGTATCCAGGAGAGAGAGAGAGAGTTTCCAGGAGAGAGAGAGTATCCAGGAGAGAGAGAGAGTATCCAGGAGATAGATAGTATCCAGGAGAGAGAGATAGTATCCAGGAGAGAGATAGTATCCAGGAGAGAGAGATAGTATCCAGGAGAGAGAGAGGGTATCCAGGAAAGAGAGAAGGTATCCAGGAGAGAGAAAGGGTATCCAGGAGAGAGAGAAGGTATCCAGGAGAGAGAAAGGGTATCCAGGAGAGAGAGAGGGTATCCAGGAGGGAGAGAGGGTATCCAGGAGAGAGAGAGGGTATCCAGGAGAGAGCGAGAGTATCCAGGAGAGAGAGAATATCCAGGAGAGGGATAGTATCCAGGAGAGAGAGATATTATCCAGGAGAGAGAGAGAGAGGGTATCCAGGAGAGAGAGAGGGTATCCAGGAGAGGGAGATAGTATCCAGGAGAGAGAAAGGGTATCCAGGAGAGAGAGATAGTATCCAGGAGAGGGAGATAGTATCCAGGAGAGAGAGAGAGGGTATACAGGAGAGAGAGATAGTATCCAGGAGAGAGAAAGGGTATCCAGGAGAGAGAGATAGTATCCGAGAGAGAGAGAGAGAGAGAGAGAGAGAGAGAGAGAGAGGGTATCCAGGAGAGAGAGATAGTATCCAGGAGAGAGATAGTATCCAGGAGAGAGATAGTATCCGAGAGAGAGATAGTATCCGAGAGAGAGAGAGAGAGAGAGGGTATCCAGGAGAGAGAGATAGTATCCAGGAGAGAGATAGTATCTGAGAGAGAGATAGTATCCGAGAGAGAGGGTATCCAGGAGAGAGAGAGCGAGAGTTTCCAAGGCACAATCAGAACAAACACGAAATCTAGGATCAGTTTCCAGTTCGCTTCAGTCCATTTAAATCTGGTTTGATCTGGTTCCATCTAGTTTGGATCCGGTTAGGAGTCCACCATCTCTCCACCGTGCGTTTCCATCTCCTCCTCCTCTCTCTTTTATTTCTGGAGCGTGCAGAGAGATAGAGGCTCTTCAACAGTTCAGTGAAATATGTTTCCTTGTCTCATATTAAGCACATGCTTCGCTGTAAAACCCAAAGCGGCCTTAAAACGGACCGGTGGGGAAAGCGCTCTACCTCCATTCGTTATTCCAGTGCATACAGATGTGTTTCCTGTTCCTGTTTCACCATGGGCCATTCTAAATCTCAACTCATTTATCATGTGAGTAAAGACAATATTAAATTGAGTTGTGATAATATGATGACTTGATGAGAGAACAGCTTTGTGCAGCCTGAGGCAAGGAACAGAGAAAGATTCTTTGTTTTATCTACTTTCTCAAATCATCAAAAGTCCCATCATGCAGCACATACATGTTTTGATTTCTAAGATATTCTAAGTTTTGTATCATTCACAACCTAAAGTTGCCATATAACTCTCATTCTAGTGTATCGGACCTGTCTCAAATGATCTCACAAGGGACTTATAAGCATATCTAGTCTGCTAAATGAACAAGCCTACAGTCTATATCATGGAGAATAGCCAGATAACATAGAGTATCTAGTCTGATAAATGAACAAGCCTACAGTCTATATCATAGCCAGATAACATACAGTATCTAGTCTGATAAATGAACAAGTCTACAGTCTATATCATAGCCAGATAACATACAGTATCTAGTCTGATAAATGAACAAGTCTACAGTCTATATAATAGCCAGATAACATACAGTATCTAGTCTGATAAATGAACAAGTCTACAGTCTATATCATAGCCAGATAACATACAGGATCTAGTCTGATAAATGAACAAGCCTACAGTCTATATCATAGCCAGATAACATACAGTATCTAGTCTGATAAATGAACAAGTCTACAGTCTATATCATAGCCAGATAACATACAGTATCTAGTCTGCTAAATGAACAAGTCTACAGTCTATATCATAGCCAGATAACATACAGAATCTAGTCTGATAAATGAACAAGTCTACAGTCTATATCATGGAGAATAGCCAGATAACATACAGTATCTAGTCTGATAAATGAACAAGTCTACAGTCTATATCATGGAGAATAGCCAGATAACATACAGTATCTAGTCTGATAAATGAACAAGTCTACAGTCTATATCATGGAGAATAGCCAGATAACATACAGTATCTAGTCTGATAAATGAACAAGTCTACAGTCTATATCATAGCCAGATAACATACAGTATCTAGTCTGATAAATGAACAAGTCTACAGTCTATATCATAGCCAGATAACATACAGTATCTAGTCTGATAAATGAACAAGCCTACAGTCTATATCATAGCCAGATAACATACAGGATCTAGTCTGCTAAATGAACAAGTCTACAGTCTATAT
This sequence comes from Salmo salar, assembly GCF_965601325.2. NCBI lineage: Eukaryota > Metazoa > Chordata > Actinopteri > Salmoniformes > Salmonidae > Salmo > Salmo salar. The sequence continues at coordinate 18,417,694 of NC_138305.1, forward strand.
CATAGCCAGATAACATACAGGATCTAGTCTGCTAAATGAACAAGTCTACAGTCTATATCATGGAGAATAGCCAGATAACATACACTATCTATAGCATGGAGATACAGTTGGACAACTCCTATTCTGTTCTTCTGAAATAAAATGTTCATGTCCTAATGTTTCTTTCGGACTATAATAAATACTGGCTTTATTGTGATGGTGTATATTACGTTTATTTATTAGACTTTTAAATGTAGATGTCCCGAAGGTTTTTATGCAGCTTGTATGTGGTGGCCTGATGATGCTAAAAGTATTTATGTTAATTACCGGTTAATTACCGTGAGACCGACAGTCTTTTTGCGTGACGATAACCGGTGGACAAAACGTCATGACCGCCAGCCACAACCTTAGGTAGGACTGCGTGTGATCACCCTTTACAAACAGACATTTTGAAATATCAACATTTAATTAGGTTTCATTCAAATGATACAAGCTGTCTAATCCCTCTCCGAACTGGACAACAGGGTTAAACACACCAAAAAAATTGCCTGGGTACCAGTCTGTTTGTGTCATCACGCCACTCCTTGCCTCTCAGTCATACCAAGGAGATGACGTGATAGCACAAACCAATCCGAGACCAGGCTAACAGCAACCTCTGTACCTTCAGCTGGACAACAATATCTGGCCTATAATACATCAACCATTGTCAAGAAATACACTCTGATATCAACTTCCATCAAACTGTATGACACCACTGGTTGTACACTAAACTACACATATCTCTCTCTCTCTCTCTCTCACACACACACACCACACACACACACACAACCACACCAACACACAGGTAAACGCCACAGATCTCTCTCTCTCTCTCACACACACACACACACCACACACACCCCCACACCAACCCACCCACCCACACACAGGTAAACCCCACAGAAAGGCACCAGATATTGCTAATGATGAGGACTGTCTTTCATACAGACACAACCTTCAATCAGCTCTCTCTCTCTCTCTCTGGATAGAGCCACCACACACTTCACTATGATACACACACTACCCATTTGGTGTTGTGTACACACCCTACCCATTTGGTGTTGTGTACACACCCTACCCATTTGGTGTTGTGTACACACCCTACCCATTTGGTGTTGTGTACACACCCTACCCATTTGGTGTTGTACACACTCCCTACCCATTTGGTGTTGTGGCACACACACATGCAAACATGAACACACATTGAGACGGCCAGAGAGAACTGTCAGAGAGAACGGTCAGAGAGACGGTCAGAGAAATGGTCAGAGAGAACGGTCAGAGAGAACGGTCAGAGAGACGGTCAGAGAAATGGTCAGAGAGAACGGTCAGAGAGAACGGTCAGAGAGACGGTCAGAGAAATGGTCAGAGAGAACGGTCAGAGAGATGGTCAGAGAAATGGTCAGAGAGAACGGTCAGAGAGATGGTCAGAGAGACGGTCAGAGAAATGGTCAGAGAGAACGGTCAGAGAGATGGTCAGAGAGACGGTCAGAGAGAACGGTCAGAGAGATGGTCAGAGAGACGGTCAGAGAGACGGTCAGAGAAACGGTCAGAGAGAACAGTCAGAGAGACGGCCAGAGAGAACAGTCAGAGAGAACGGTCAGAGAGACGGCCAGAGAGACGGTCAGAGAAACTGTCAGAGAGAACAGTCAGAGAGACGGCCAGAGAGACGGTCAGAGAAACTGTCAGAGAGAACAGTCAGAGAGACGGCCAGAGAGAACAGGCAGAGAGAACAGCCAGAGAGAACGGTCAGAGAGACGGTCAGAGAGAACGGTCAGAGAGACGGTCAGAGAGAACGGTCAGAGAGACGGTCAGAGAGAACGGTCAGAGAGACGGTCAGCGAGACGGTCAGAGAGACGGTCAGAGAAACGGTCAGAGAAACGGTCAGAGAGAACAGTCAGAGAGACGGTCAGCGAGACGGTCAGAGAGACGGTCAGAGAAACGGTCAGAGAGAACAGTCAGAGAGACAGCCAGAGAGAATAGGCAGAGAGACGGTCAGAGAGAACACAGGAAGCTTTAACAGCGTGTGTGTATGTGTGTGTGTGTCCATGGTCATGTGGTTGTGTGTTCAGGAGACGGTCCAAAGTCAAAACCCCACAGGAAACTAGTCGTCCAAGGACCAATGAGAGAGGAGCTTCAGGCTGGTCTATGGCGAGGAGGGGTGAGTGTGGACACAGGGACGGGAACAGGCCAGGAGCAACCATCACCCGCACCCTGCCCTACAACAGGAAGTAGTCAGACCAACCAATCTTCTCCTCTGGTCTGGAAGTGGGGGGGTTGTCTTTGTTACCAGCCCAAAGTAAATGCATGGTTGTCGTGGTTACCAGGGAACAGTTGTCATGGTAACCATCCCATAATAACGGGGGAGCGGTTGGTTGTCGCGGTTACCAGCCGATGAGGTTGGCCTTGGCCTTGTCTGTGAGCTTGCGGACACGCCCCTTGGAGGAAGTACCAAAGGTGAGGGAGGAGTCTTCAACCAGGAGTTGTCTCTGCTCCTCCTCCTCTGAGTCCTCCTCCGTGTAGTACGCCGTCCGTCGCCCCCGGTTACGCGTACGCATCGATCCCGCTGACCCCTCCCCTTCCTGTTCCGCCTCCTCCTCTTCATCGTCGTTCTCGTCCTGTGGCGATTCCCTCACGCGCTGTGATTGTTGCAGAGACTGGGCAGGGGGAGTCATCTCGTCGTTGATTCGCCGGCTGCTCCTCCTCAAAGGGGAAGGGGAGGGGTCGGGGCTAGAAGGGGGAGGGGCTATCTCTGTCCTGACCAGTCTTGGCCTACCGCGGCGCCGCGGCGTTCCTGGAAGTCCGGCCCCCGACAGCACAGACGCTTCCTGGGCGGAGGAAGTCCCGCCCTCGTCGCCTGTGGATTGGTTGAGCTTGTCCTCTGGGGTGGAGCTTCGCCGGAGGCCCCTCCTCCTCATGGCCTCTAGTTCTTGTTTGGACTTCCTTCCTCTCTTCCTGCCGGGAGGGCGACCCTTGGGGGCGGGGTTAGGACTGGGTTCAGGGGTCACTGCTCTGGGTCTCCGTCCCCTCCGACCTGCAGACACGCCCACTGGCTCCTGACTACTGTGGCCATTCAGGTGGACAGTAGCCTGAGGGGAGGGGCTACGAGGGGAGGCTGGGGGACGGACAGGGAGAATGTCAGTTCAATCAACCAATCAGTCGAATGTGTACTCTTTACCTGCAGTGTTGTATGTTGTAGAGGGTGAGGGGGGTCTGTTATGTCTGTTGTAGAGGGTGAGGGGGGTCTGTTATGTCTGTTGTAGAGGGTGAGGGTGTATGTCATGTCTGTTGTAGAGGGTGAGGGGGTATGTCATGTCTGTTTTAAAGAGTACGGCAGTATGTCATGTCTGTTGTAAAGGGTAAAGGGGTATGTCATGTCTGTTGTAAAGGGTAAAGGGGTATGTCATGTCTGTTGTAAAGGGTAAAGGGATATGTCATGTCTGTTGTAAAGGGTAAAGGGGTATGTCATGTCTGTTGTAAAGGGTAAGGGGGTATGTCATCCCTGTTGTAAAGGGTAAGGGGGTATGTCATGTCTGTTGTAAAGGGTAAAGGCCTTCCCTGTAGCTCAGTTGGTAGAGCATGGTGTTTGCAACACCAGGGTTGTGGGTTCGTTTCCCACGGGGGGCCAGCACAGAAAAAAAAAAAGTATGAAATGTATGCATTCACTACTGTAAGTCGCTCTGGATAAGAGCGTCTGCTAAATGACTAAAATGTAAATGTAAAATGTAAAGGTGTATGTCATGTCTGTTGTAAAGGGTGTCTGTGTCTTTCTGTAGGTGTAGGTCTGTCTACAAGGTGTGTGTGTGTGTGTGTGTGTGTGTGTGTGTGTGTGTGTGTGTGTGTGTGTGTGTGTGTGTGTGTGTGTGTGTGTGTGTGTGTGTGTGTGTGTGTGTGTGTGTGTGTGTGTGTGTGTGTGTACTCCTCACCTGCAGTGCTGTGCATGTCTGCTGTGGAGGGTGTGTGTGTCCTGGCGCTGCGTGTGCGTCCGGGGGTCTGTTGTTCTGCCTTCCCATTGAGGAGGGGGATGGTCTGTCTCAAGGAGGGAGGGCGCTGTGGGGCTGCAGCCGTGGGTGGGGCCAAGGAATCTAGTCTGGATACACCCCTCGATGACACACGCTTCTTCCTCTCTGGGCTAAAGGAGGGAGATAAAACGTTAAGATCACAAAGACCAATCACAAGGCTCTATCACACCGATGCTAGGTCAGATTAACCAATCACAAGGCTCTAACACACCGATGCTAGGTCAGATTAACCAATCACAAGGCTCTAACACACCGATGCTAGGTCAGATTAACCAATCACAAGGCTCTAACACACCGATGCTAGGTCAGATTAACCAATCACAAGGCTCTAACACACCGATGCTAGGTCAGATTAACCAATCACAAGGCTCTAACACACCGATGCCAGGTCAGGTTAACCAATCACAAGGCTCTAACACACCGATGCTAGGTCAGATTAACCAATCAGATACCTTGAGGCAGCGCTGCTGGAGGGAGAGTCACTCCTCCTCCTCTTCATAGCTTGTCTGGTCTGTCTGTCGGTTTGTCTTTCCGCCATGTGTCTGGTCTGTCTGTCGGTTTGTCTTTCCGCCATGTGTCTTGTCTGTCTGTCGGTTTGTCTGGCCGCCACGTGTCTTGTCTGTCTGTCGGTTTGTCTGTCCACCACGTGTCTAGTCTGTCTGTCAGTTTGTCTGTCCACCACGTGTCTGGTCTGTCTGTCGGTTTGTCTGTCCACCACGTGTCTGGTCTGTCTGTCGGTTTGTCTGTCCACCACGTGTCTGGTCTGTCTGTCGGTTTGTCTGTCCGCCACGTGTCTGGTCTGTCTGTCTGCTCTATGTCTCGTCTTTCTGTCCTTCTGTCCATGGATGGCTTTGTAGTCAGCCAGGATGGAGTTGACATGTTCCTCAAACAACGCAGACAGACGCAGACTCATACTGTAGATCTACACAGGAATAAGAGTGAATTACCATGTTAATAACATGAATAGGGGTGTATCACGTTATGAACATCAATTTGAGTGTATTACCTTGTTATGAACATGAATAGGAGTGTATTAACATGTTATGAAAATGATAAGGATAGTGTCAATGTCTTATAATTATTGATAAGAGCATAAAAACATAACAATTATTTTAAGAATTATAGATACAGAACTCCTCTATGCACTCGCTATGTCCGATTTTAAAATAGCTTTTCGGTGAAAGCACATTTTGCAATATTCTAAGTAGATAGCCCGGCATCACAGGGCTAGCTATTTACACACCCACCAAGTTTAGCCCTCACCAAAGTCCGATTTACTATAAGAAAAATGTTATTACCTTTGCTGTTCTTCGTCAGAATGCACTCCCAGGACTTCTACTTCAATAACAAATGTTGGTTTGGTCCCAAATAATCCATAGTTATATCCAAATAGCGGCGTTTTGTTCGTGCGTTCAAGACACTATCCGAAAGGGTAAATAAGGGTTACGCGCCCGACGCGTTTCGTGACAAAAAAAATCTAAATATTCCATTACCGTACTTCGAAGCATGTCAACCGCTGTTTAAAATCAATTTTTATGCAATTTTTCTCGTAAAAAAGCGATAATATTCCGACCGGGAATCTGTGTTTTAGTACAAAGAGAGAGAAAATAAAAACATGGTGTCGCCCCGTGCACGCGCCTCAGCTCATTGTCCTCTGATAGACCACTTAACCAAAGGCGCTAAAGTTCTTCAGCCAGCGCCTAGAATTACATCATTCAGCTTTTTCCCGGGTTCTGAGAGCCTATGGGAGCCGTAGGAAGTGTCACGTTACAGCAAAGATCCTAATTTTTCAATAAACAGAGCCAAGAAGCCCAAGGAATGGTCAGAGAGGGTACTTCCTGTACAGAATCTTCTCAGGTTTTTGCCTGCCATATGAGTTCTGTTATACTCACAGACACCATTCAAACAGTTTTAGAAACTTTAGGGTGTTTTCTATCCAAAGCCAATAATTAGGCTTTGGATAGAAAACACCCTAAAGTTTCAAAACTGTTTAAATGGTGTCTGTGAGTATAACAGAACTCATTTGGCAGGCCAAAACCTGAGAAGATTCCTTACAGGAAGTGGCCTGTCTGACAATTTCTTGCCCTCCTTGATCATCTCTAACAAATACAGGGGATCTCTGGCATGACGTGACACTTCCTACGGCTCCCATGGGCTCTCAGAAGGCGGGAAAAAGCTGAACGATGTAATTCCGTCCCCAGGCTGAAACACATTAGCGCGTTTGGCAAGTGCTCTATCAGAGGGCCATTAGACTGAGGCTCGTGCATGAGGGGATAGCATGCATTTACTTTCACTCTCTTTATAATAAAAAAACGATTGCCCGGTCGGAATATTATCGCTTTTTTTACGAGAAAAATGGCATAAAAATGGATTTTAAACAGCGGTTGACATGCTTTGAAGTAGGGTAATGGAATATTTAGAAATGTTTTGTCACGAAACGCGTCTTGAACGCACGAACAAAACGCCGCTATTTGGATATAACAATGGATTATTTGGGACCAAACCAACATTTGTTAATTGAAGTAGAAGTCCTGGGAGTGCATTCTGACGAAGAACAGCAAAGGTAATAACATTTTTCTTACAGTAAATCTGACTTTGGTGAGTGCTAAACTTGCTGGGTGTCTAAATAGCTAGCCCTGTGATGCCGGGCTATCTACTGAGAATATTGCAAAATGTGCTTTCACCGAAAAGCTATTTTAAAATCGGACATATCGAGTGCATAGAGGAGTTCTGTATCTATAATTCTTAAAATAATTGTTATGTTTTTTGTGAACGTTTATCGTGAGTAATTTAGTAAATTCACCGGCAGTGTTCGGTGGGAATGCTAGTCACATGCTAGTCACATGCTAATGTAAAAAGCTGTTTTTTGATATAAATATGAACTTGATTGAACAAAACATGCATGTATTGTATAACATAATGTCCTAGGGTTGTCATCTGATGAAGATCATCAAAGGTTAGTGCTGCATTTAGCTGTGGTTTGGGTTTATGTGACATAATATGCTTGCTTGAAAAATGGGTGTCTGATTATTTCTGGCTGGGTACTCTGCTGACATAATCTAATGTTTTGCTTTCGTTGTAAAGCCTTTTTGAAATCGGACAGTGTGGTTAGATTAACGAGAGTCTTGTCTTTAAAATGGTGTAAAATAGTCATATGTTTGAAAAATTGAAGTTTTTGCATTTTTGAGGTATTTGAATATCGCGCCACGGGATTAGACTGGCTGTTGAGTAGGTGGGGGAGGTTAATGTGTTATAAATATGAATAGTAAGTGTAATAACATGTTATAAATATGAATAGTACCTATTAATGTGTTATAAATATGAATAGTAAGTGTAATAACATGTTATACATATGAATAGTAGCTATTAACGTGTTATACATATGAATAGTACCTATTAATGTGTTATAAATATGAATAGTACCTATTAATGTGTTATAAATATGAAGAGTACCTATTAAGGTGTTTGGGATAGGGGGCAGTATTTTAACGGCCGGATAAAAAACGTACCCGATTTAATCTGGTTACTACTCCTGCCCAGAAACTAGAATATGCATATAATTAGTATATTTGGATAGAAAACACTCTGAAGTTTCTAAAACCGTTTGAATGGTGTCTGTGAGTATAACAGAACTCATATGGCAGGCCAAAATCTGAGAAGATTCTATACAGGAAGTGCCCTGTCTGACAATTTGTTCTCCTTCTAGGGCATCTCTATCAAAAATACAGCATCTCTGCTGTAACGTGACATTTTCTAAGACTTTCATTGGCTCTCAGAAGGCGCCAGAAAGTGGAATGAGAGCTCTCCAGTCTCTGGGCGAAAAACAGCAGGAGTTTATGTGAGTGGTCCTGCTGAGAACAATGACACTGGAGCGCGCGTGCACAAGACGACTCCATTTTTTTCTTTCAGTGCTTGAACAAATACAACGTCGCCCGGTTGGAATATTATCGCTATTTTACGAGAAAAATAGCATAAAAATTTATTTTAAACAGCGTTTGACATGCTTCAAAGTAAGGTAATAGAATATTTTGACATTTTCACGAAATTTTAAAATCGGACATATCGAGTGCATAGAGGAGTTCTGTATCTATAATTCTTAAAATAATTGTTATGTTTTTTTGTGAACGTTTATCGTGAGTAATTTAGTAAATTCACCGGCAGTGTTCGGTGGGAATGCTAGTCACATGCTAGTCACATGCTAATGTAAAAAGCTGTTTTTTGATATAAATATGAACTTGATTGAACAAAACATGCATGTATTGTATAACATAATGTCCTAGGAGTGTCATCTGATGAAGATCATCAAAGGTTAGTGCTGCATTTAGCTGTAGTTTTGGTTTTTGTGACATATGCTTGCTTTGAAAATGGCTGTGTGATTATTTTTGGGAGGGTACTCTCCTGACATAATCTAATGTTTTGCTTTCGTTGTAAAGCCTTTTTGAAATCGGACGATGTGGTTAGATAAAGGAGAGTCTTGTCTTTAAAATGGTGTAAAATAGTCATATGTTTGAGAAATTGAAGTTTTTGCATTTTTGAGGTATTTGTATTTCACGCCACGCTATACCATTGGATATTGGTGAGGCATTCCGCTAGCGGAACGTCTGTCCCTAACAGGTTAATGTGTTATAAATATGAATAGTACCTATTAACGTGTTATAAATATGAACAGTAACTGTATTAACGCGTCTCACCCGGGACTTCTTGCTGGGTGTGTAAGCTTTAGAGTTGCTGAAGATAAGCCGCACGTCCTGGCAGAGCTCCAGAGGAGAGGCGTACTCCCCCGATCTTAGCATCCCCCGGACCGTCCCAAAGTCCATTGGGGTGTCCACGATGTCCAGATAGTCCTGAGGGACAGGTGGACAGACAGGTTAGAGACAGACAGGTTATACAGACAGACAGGTTAGAAACAGACAGACAGGTTATACAGACAGACAGGTTAGAGACAGACAGGTTATACAGACAGACAGAAAGGTTAGAGACAGACAGACAGACAGGTTAGAGACAGACATACAGGTTATACAGACAGACAGGTTAGAGACAGACAGACAGGTTAGAGACAGACAAACAGGTTAGAGACAGACAGGTTACACAGACAGACATGTTAGAGACAGACAGACAGGTTATACAGACAGAAAGGTTAGAAACAGACAGGTTAGCGACAGACAGACAGGTTAGAGACAGACAGGTTATACAGACAGACAGGTTAGAGACAGACAGGATAGAGAGAGAGGTAGATTGTCAGACCAGGTTATACAGACAGACAGGTTAGAGACAGACAGGATAGAGAGAGAGGTAGATTGTCAGACCAGGTTGTACAGACAGACAGACCGCTTGAGAGACAGAGATGGACAGACAGACAGATCTCAGCTCGTTACCTGTATAAAAGACACCTGGGAGCCAGAAATCTTTCTGATTGAGAGGGGGTCAAATACTTATTTCCCTCATTAAAATGCAAATCATTTTATAACATTTTTTACATGCATTTTTCAGGATTCTTTTGTTGTTATTCTGTCTCTCACTGTTCAAATAAACCTACCATTAAAATTATAGACTGATCATGTCTTTGTAAGTGGGCAAACGTACAAAATCAGCAGGGGATCAAATACTTTTTCCCCCCACTGTAGGTAAAGAGGTGAGACAGGTATGTAAAGAGGTGAGACAGGTATGTAAAGACGTCAGACAGGTATGTAAAGAGGTGAGACAGGTATGTAAAGAGGTGAGACAGGTATGTAAAGAGGTGAGACAGTTATTTTAAAGCGGTGAGACAGTTGAGTAAAGAGGTGAGACAGGTATTTTAAAGTGGTGAGACAGTTGAGTAAAGAGGTGAGACAGGTATTTTAAAGTGGTGAGACAGGTATGTAAAGAGGTGAGACAGTTGAGTAAAGAAGTGAGACAGGTATTTACGGGGTACTGTTCCAGGTCGACAGGTTGTCTGAAGGGTTCTGAGTCTTCACACTGGAAGAGCAGATCTATCAGCTCCTTGCTGCGCCCCCGCCAGGCCTGGGGGTCTAAGGGCCGGCCTCGCCTTACACCACCACCTCCACGCTGCAGCTGCTGCAGACCGACACCACCACCCTAACACACATCACATCATCAGCATCATATGTATTAGCATCTCCAATTAGCTGAGGCTAACTCTTCCTGGGGTCCAAAAACAGGAAACAACAGATAAAATACATAATATATACTACCGTTCAAAAGTTTGGGGTCACTTAGAAATGTCCTTGTTTTCCATGAAAACATACATGAAATGAGTTGCAAAATGAATAGGAAATATAGTCAAGATGTTGAAAAAGGGGGCCTCCCGGGTGGTGCAGTGGTCTAAGGTCCTGCATCGCAGTGCTAGCTGTGCCACCAGAGACTCTGGGTTCGAGCCCAGGCTCTGTCGCAGCCGGCTGCGACCGGGAGGTCCATAGGGTTGAGATCCGGTGACTGTGCTGGCCACTCCATTATAGACAGAATACCAGCTGACTGCTTCTTCCCTAAATAGTTATTGCATAGCTTGGAGCTGTGCTTTGGGTCATTGTCCTGTTGTAACCCTAATCCAGCATCAGCACAATAACTGCTTGTTGGGAGCTTCATGAAATGGGTTTCCATGGCCGAGCAGCCGCACACAAGCCTAAGATCACCATGCGCAATGCCAAGCGTCGGCTGGAGTGGTGTAAAGCTCGCCGACATTGGACTCTGGAAATGCATTCTCTGGAGTGATGAATCACACTTCACCATCGGGCAGTCTGACGGACAAATCTGGGTTTGGCAGATGCCAGGAAAACACTACCTCCCACAATGCATAGTGCCAACTGTAAAGTTTGGTGGAGGAGGAATAATGGTCTGGGGCTGTTTTTCATGGTTCGGGCCGCTTAGTTCCAATGAAGGGAAATCTTAACGCTACAGCATACAATGACATTCTAGAAGATTCTGTGCCTCCAACATTGTGGCAACAGTTTGGGGAAGGCCCTTTCCCGTTTCAGCATGACAATGCCCCCGTGCACAAAGCGAGGTCCATACAGAAATGGTTTGTCGAGATCGGTGTGGAAGAACTTGAATGGCCTGCACAGAGCCCTGACCTCAACCCCATCGAATACCTTTGGGATGAATTGGAACGCCGACTGAGAGCACGGCCTAATCTCCCAACATCAGTGCCCGACCTCCCTAATGCTCTTGTGGTTGAATGGAAGCAAGTCCCTGCAGCAATGTTCCAACATTTAGTGGAAAGCCTTCCCAGAAGAGTGGAGGCTGTTATAGCAGCAAAGGGGGACCAACTCCATTTTAATGACTTCCCAGAAGAGTGGAGGCTGTTATAGCAGCAACGGGGGGGCCAACTCCATATTAATGCCCATGATTTTAGAATGAGATGTTTGATGAGCTGGTGTCCACATACTTTTGGTCATGTAGTGTATTTCTGGGCAGTGGAATGACCTTTGCCTCCCTCCAGCCCTGAGGGCCCACTCCTAGGCTTATATTGAAGATGTGGCAAACAGTTTATTAAGGTTTTCGGTTCCAGGTGGTTTAAAGGTGTAAACCCTTATTTACAGATAGCAATAATTGTTTCACCTCTTCCACAAACTTTGTGGAATTCAAAGCTACAGTCTTTCATTATTTGGTTCGTTGTGCATGAAAATTAAGTCTCAGCATTTGTTGTTTGCATGTCATGCCTAAGTTGGTAACACTTTACTTGACACCCAGCATCATAACAAGTTATGACATGGTCATAACCATGTCATAATATGTTATAACAGCGAACATAAACTTGCCATAACCTGTTATAATATGGTCATAACACTGTCATGAAGAATACATTTAAACCTGTTGTGACATACAGTATATTGCAATATTTTATGGCTGGTTATGACACCGACTTAAGAGTGTCAAAACCCATAAAAATTACCACAAAAGGCAAAACATTCCATTACACCATAGTCTACCTGTGAACAGTATGTTTATATTATATATATATATTTTTTAATTAACCACGTTAAATTATCATTGTAGTTGAGCACATATTGATGTCAGACATGCACCTACCGCAACGCTCTGTTGCTGATTTCAGGAGTAGGAAGAAAAAAAATAATATTTGGATATATGTGGGTTTTGATACTCTTATGTAGGTGTCATAACCAGCCATAAAATAACACTATATACGGGTCATGACAGGTTATGACATACTATGACATGGTTATGACATATTATGACATGGTTATGACATATTATGACATGTTAAGACATTATGACATGGTTACGACATATGACATGGTTATGACATATTATGACATGTTAAGACATTATGACATGGTTATGACATATGACATGGTTATGACATATTATGACATGGTTATGACACTGTTAAAGTGTTACCCCTAAATGAGTGAATCTAGTCAAAGTAGTTGCCAACAGAAAAGGGTTCTGTTATGAATGAGCCATCAGCCTCAATGAAGGATGGAGCCGAGTTAACTTTTCTGCCTAGAACTCCAGAGGTTTTTACTTTCATTATTTATTTATCATATATCTTCGTTTCATATTAGTTTCTTTTCCTTTTTGCTCAATTTAGTTACGTGATTTCTCAATGTACTGTATGTTTGTAAATCTGCTGTGTTGCCAGACTTATTTGCCATTCCCTTTAGCCTCATCCCTCTCATCCATACAGTTTGTCATGTAATCATCTATCCGTAGGGATTTGGCAGTTTTAACACTCAGTTTCTTTATGGGTGCATGCCTGTCAGTAACCGGAAGAATCCATTTCATAAATGAATCCATTTCATAAATGCTTAAAGTGCAGGATGTTCCTCATTAACATCATTCAACATTGGAATCCAATACAAAACCTTTTGTCTGATCTCTTACTGACTTCTATAGGTCTAGTCTTTGGTTTTCCTAGATACGGCTACTATATTGTGATCACTACATCTGATGGATTTGGATACTGCTTTAGAGGAGATTTCTGCAGCATTAGTAAAGATGTGATCAATACATGTTGATGATTTCATTCCTGTAGTGTTTGTAACTACCCTGGTAGGTTGACTACAGTTGGAAGTTCACTTGAGTGGGAAGCTTGATGATAGTCAATATTTATATCCCCCAGAAAATAAACATCTCTGTTGATATCACATACATTATCAAGCATTTCCCTCACGTTATCCAGATACTGACTGTTAGCACGTGGTGGTCTATAGCAGCTTCCCACCAGAATGGGCTTTAGGTGAGGCAGATGAACCTGTAGCCATATTACTTCAACAGTATTTAACATGAGATCCTCTCTAATCTTTACAGGAATGTGGTTCTGAATATAAACAGCAACACCTCCACCATTGGCATTCCTGTATCTTCTGAAGATGTTGAAAACATGTATTGCTGTATCATCAAATGTATTATCTAAGTGAGTTTCAGAGACATGAATGTATATAGTATATCAATGTTTTCAGTTGCAAGTTAGCGATTTTATGAACCTTGTTAACTTTTTAAGGTATAGGGGGCAGTATTTTCGATTTCGGATGAAAAGCGTGCCCAGAGTAAACTACCTAATACTCGGGCCCAGAGTCAAATATTTGCATATTATTAGTAGATTTGGATATAAAATACTCTGAAGTTTCTAAAACTGTTTGAATAATGTCTGTGAGTATAACAGAACTCATATGGTAGGCAAAAACCTGAGAAAAATACAACCAGGAAATGAAAATCTGGTGCCTGTAGTTTTTTCAAGTCATTGCCAATCGAACACACAGTGAGTTAGGGTTCATGTTGCACTTCCTAAGGCTTCCACTAGATGTCAACAGTCGTTAGAAAGTTGTTTGAGGCGTCTATGATGAACAGAGACAGAACTAGAAGGCTGGGAAGTTGGTGACCGAGGGAAGGACATCAGTTCAAAAACCTGAGAACAATCCAACCAGGAAGTCATTGCCTATCTAACACACAGTGACTTAGGGTTCATTTCATTTTGCACTTCCTAATACTTCCGCTAGATGTCAACAGTCTTTAGAACCTTGTTTCAGGCTTTTGCAGTGAACAGAGAGCGAACAAGAAGGCCGGGAAGTTGCAATAAAATGCAAATGAATTACTTAAATATCATACAATGTGATTTTCTGGATTTTTGTTTTAGATTCCGTCTCTCACAGTTGAAGTGTACCTATGATACAAATTACAGAACTCCACATGCTTTGTAAGTAGGAAAACCTGCAAAATTGGCAGTGTATCAAATACTTGTTCTCCCCACTGTAACTCAGGTTCAGGCTAATCAGAGCCTCAGTGCTAACAGTATAACTCAGGTTCAGCCTAATCAGAGCCTCAGTACTAACAGTATAACTCAGGTTCAGGCTAATCAGAGCCTCAGTGCTAACAGTATAACTCAGGTTCAGGCTAATCAGAGCCTCAGTGCTAACAGTATAACTCAGGTTCAGGCTAATCAGAGCCTCAGTGCTAACAGTATAACTCAGGTTCAGGCTAATCAGAGCCTCAGTGCTAACAGTACTAATCAGAGCCTCAGTGCTAACAGTATAACTCAGGTTCAGGCTAATCAGAGCCTCAGTGCTAACAGTACTAATCAGAGCCTCAGTACTAACAGTATAACTCAGGTTCAGGCTAATCAGAGCCTCAGTGCTAACAGTATAACTCAGGTTCAGGCTAATCAGAGCCTCAGAGCTAACAGTATAACTCAGGTTCAGGCTAATCAGAGACTCAGAGCTAACAGTATAACTCAGGTTCAGGCTAATCAGAGCCTCAGTGCTAAGAGTATAACTCAGGTTCAGGCTAATCAGAGCCTCAGAACTAACAGTATAACTCAGGTTCAGGCTAATCAGAGCCTCAGTGCTAACAGTATAACTCAGGTTCAGGCTAATCAGAGGTGTGATGAGGTGTGTTACCTTCCTGTTTCGTGTGGACGTTCCAGGAGTGTCCGTATCTTCATCCTCATCTTCATCATCCTACATCACCATGGAAACACATCATTAACATACAGGAACATATAGGATAGTCTTTCTGTTTCTACTTCTGTTAAGTGTTTACACATAACACAGTAAAACAGATAAAGACACACACCTCATCCTCGGTGTCAGAGAAAGCAGTCTTCTTCATGGTGTTGTAGAGAGGAATAATGTCCGTCATAGTGGGGTCCCTGGGAGAGAGAGAGAGAGAGAGAGAGAGAGAGAGAGACACACAGAGAGAGAGACACACACAGAGAGAGAGAGAGAGAGAGAGAGAGAGAGAGAGAGAGAGAGACACACAGAGAGAGAGACACACACAGAGAGAGAGAGAGAGAGAGACACAGAGAGAGAGAGAGAGAGAGAGAGAGAGAGAGAGAGAGAGAGAGAGACACACACAGAGAGAGACACAGACACAGAGAGTGAGACACACACAGAGAGAGAGACACACACAGAGAGAGAGAGACACAGAGAGAGAGACACACACACAGAGAGAGAGAGAGGAGAGAGAGAGAGAGACAGAGAGTGAGAGACACAGAGAGAGAGAGAGACACACAGAGAGAGAGAGAGACACAGAGAGAGAGACACACACAGAGAGAGAGAGAGAGAGAGACAGAGTGAGAGACACAGAGAGAGAGACACACACAGAGAGAGAGAGAGAGAGAGAGACAGAGTGAGAGACACAGAGAGAGAGAGAGAGAGAGAGAGAGAGAGAGAGAGATGGTGAAAGAGTGGGAGAGAGGAGAGAGAGAGAGAGAGAGAGAGAGAGAGAGAGAGAGAGAGAGAGAGAGAGAGAGAGAGAGAGAGAGAGACCCAATCAGTTGTGTTGTGACAAGGTAGGGGTTGGTATACAGAAGATAGCTCTATTTAGTAAATGACCAAGTCCATATATTGGCAACAACAGCTAAAATAAGCAAAGAGAAACGGCAGTCCATCATTACTTTAAGACATGAAGGTCGGCCAAAACGGAACATTTCAAGAACTTTTAAAGTTTCTTCAAGTGCAGTTGCAAAAACCATCAAGCGCTATGATGAAACTGGCTCTCATGAGGACCGCCACAAGAATGGAAGACCCAGAGTTACCTCTGCTGCAGAGGATAAGTTCATTAGAGTTACCAGCCTCATGAGGACCGCCACAGGAAAGGAAGACCCAGAGTTACCTCTGCTGCAGAGGATAAGTTCATTAGAGTTACGAGCCTCTGAAATTGCAGCCCAAATAAATGCTTCACAGTGTTCAAGTAACAGCACATCTCAACATCAACTGTTCAGAGGAGACTGAGTGAATCAGGCCTTCATGGTTGGATTAATGCAAAGAAACCACTACTAAAGAACACCAATAAGAAGAAGAGACTTGCTTGGGCCAAGAAACAAGAGCAATGGACATTAGACCGGTGGAAATCTGTCCTTTGGTCTGATGAAATCCAAATTTGAGATTTTTGGTTCTAACCGCTGTGTCTTTGTGAGACGCAGAGAAGGTGAATAGATGATCTCTGCATGTATCGTTCCCGCCGTGAAGCATGGAGGAGGAGGTGTGATGGTGCTTTGCTGGTGACACTGTCTGTGATTTATTTATAATTCAAGGCACACTTAACCAGCATGGCTACTACAGCATTCTGCAGTGATACGCCATCCCATCTGGTTTGCACTTAGTGTGACTATGATTTGTTTTTCAACAGGACAATGACCCAACACACCTCTAGGCTGTGTAAGGGCTACTTGACCAAAAAGGAGAATGATGGAGTGCTGCCTCAGATGACCTGGCCTCCACAATCACCCGACCTCAACCCAATTGAAATGGTTTAGGATGAGTTGGACTGCAGAGTGAAGGAAAAGCAGCCAAAAAGTGCTCAGCATATGTGGGAACTCCTTCAAGACTGTTTAAAAATCATTCCAGATGAAGCTGGTTGAGAGAACAGCAAGCGTGTGCAAAGCTGTCATCAAGGCAAAGTGTGGCTACTTTGAAGAATCTCAAATCTAAAATATATTTTGATTTGTTTGACACTTTTTTGGTTACTACATGATTCCATATGTGTTATTTGATAGTTTTGATGTCTTCACTATTATTCTACAATGTAGAAAATAGTACAAATAAAGAAAAACCCTTGAATGAGTAGGTGTGTCCAAACCTTTGACTGGTACTGTAAATCTTAGAATCATCTATTAAAGACTACCAGAACCCACTGGATTCTCCAATAACATTGAATGAACTACTGGACAACATACAAACCCTTCAACCCAAAAAGCCCTGTGGTGTTGATGGTATCCAAAATGAAATTATAAAACTCTTTAACATCATCCTCAGCTCTGGCATCTTCTCCAATATTTGGGAACCAAGGACTGATCACCCCAATCCACAAAATACACATTTGACCCCAATAACTACCGTGGGATATGCGTCAACAGCAACCTTGGGAAAATCCTCTGCATTATCATTAACAGCAGTATAATATATAGTAACAGTTATAACTATAGTTATATTTAACTGTATAATATCATATATAGTAACAGTTATAACTAAAGTTGTATTTAACTGTATAATATATACTAGCAGTTATAACTACAGTTATATTTAACTGTATAATATATACTAACAGTTATAACTACAGTTATATTTAACTGTATAATATCATATATAGTAACAGTTATAACTATAGTTATATTTAACTGTATAATATCATATATAGTAACAGTTATAACTACAGTTATATTTAACTGTATAATATCATATATAGTAACAGTTATAACTACAGTTATATTTAACTGTATAATATCATATATAGTAACAGTTATAACTACAGTTATATTTAACTGTATAATATCATATATAGTAACAGTTATATTTAACTGTATAATATCATATATAGTAACAGTTATAACTATAGTTATATTTAACTGTATAATATATAGTAACAGTTATATTTAAGTGTATAATATCATATATAGTAACAGTTATAACTATAGTTATATTTAACTGTATAATATCATATATAGTAACAGTTATAACTACAGTTATATTTAACTGTATAATATCATATATAGTAACAGTTATATTTAACTGTATAATATCATATATAGTAACAGTTATAACTACAGTTATATTTAACTGTTTAATATCATATATAGTAACAGTTATAACTACAGTTATATTTAACTGTATAATATCATATATAGTAACAGTTATATTTAACTGTATAATATCATGTATAGTAACACTTATAACTATCGTTATATTTAACTGTATAATATATAGTAACAGTTATATTTAAGTGTATAATATCATATATAGTAACAGTTATAACTATAGTTATATTTAACTGTATAATATCATATATAGTAACAGTAGAGTCTTACTTGATGAAGCTGAGCATGAGGTCAGAGACGAACTTGGCCGTTTTAACGATGAAGGCTCCAGTTTCATTAAAGGTTTGAGCGTTGTGTTCAATATAACGTACCTCCCACATCAACGATGACATACGCCTAGGGGGGAGAGATACACTGTTACACACACACACACACACACACACACACACACACACACACACACACACACACACAAACACACAAACACACACACACACACACACACACACACACACACACACACACACACACACACACACACACACACACACACACTCTGTCCTTGTGGTACCTGTAGAAGCGGTTCTCCAGCCTGGACCGTATGGTGCTGAGGTCTGTGAGGTAGGCGACTACAGTACAGTAGGAAGGATACGCCTGGAGATCTACTGGCAAGGCAAACGGTACAGCTACATCTGGAGGAGAGAGGAGAGAGAGGAAGGAAGGGAGGGAGACCCAACCAAATCATGTGAAAACAAAAAGATAACTACTTGACACATCGGAAAGAATTAACAAAAAAACTGAGCAAACTAGAATGCTATTTGACCCTAAACAGAGAGTACATAGTGGCAGAATACCTGACCACTGTGACTGACCCAAAATGAAGGAAAGCTTTGACTATGTACAGACTCAGTGAGCATAGCCTTGCTATTGAGAGAAGATGCCGATGGCAGACCTGGCTCTCAAGAGAAGACAGGCTATGTGCACACTGCCCACAAAATGAGGTGGAAACTGAGCTGCACTTCCTAACCTCCTGCCAAATGTATGACCATATTAGAGACACATATTTCCCTCAGATTACACAGATCCACAAAGAATTAGAAAACAAACCCAATTTTGATAAACTCCCATATCTACTGGGTGAAATACCACAGTGTTTCATCACAGCAGCAAGATTTGTGACCTGTGGCCACAAGAAAAGGTCAACCAGTGAAGAACAAACACCATTGTAAATACAACCCATATTTATGTTTATTTATTTTCCCTTTTGTACTTATTTGCACATAATATGACATTTGTAATGTATAATACAATGTTTGCTGTTCATTTTTATTTTTTATTTCACTTTTGTTAATTATCTAGTTCATTTGCTTTGGCAATGTCAACATATGTTTACCATGCCAATAAAGCCCCTTGAATTGAATTGAGAGAGAGAGACAGAGAGAGACAGAGAGAGACAGAGACAGACAGAGAGACAGAGAGGGACAGAGACAGAGAGGGACAGAGACAGAGAGAGACAGAGAGAGACAGAGAGAGACAGAGAGGGACAGAGAGAGACAGAGAGAGACAGAGAGGGACAGAGACAGAGAGCGAGCGAGAGCGAGAGAAAGGGGTGTGTTAGTGAACTGTGTCTCCATCGGTCCACTAGAGGGAGCCCAGGTTCAGTGTATGGGATGTCTAGTACAATATGTAAACTGTGATGTGATATTCAGTATATTATGTGAAGTGAAGCCCAATTATGAGCTGGATTGACCAGAGATACTTTTGAGGAGATGGGAAACACCATTGGGATTGTATCAATGCTGATTGTGTACATTGCCCATGCCTTTAAACAACTTGGAAAATTCCAGAAAATGATGTCATGGCTTTAGAAGCTTCTGATAGGCTAATTAACATAATTTGAGTCAATTGAAGGTGTACCTGTGGATATATTTCAAGGCCTACCTTCAAACTCAGTGTCTCTTTGCTTGACGTCATGGGAAAATTAAAAGAAATTAGCCAAGACCTCATAAAAAAAATGGTAGACCTCCACAAGTCTGGTTCATATAGTATATAGTATAATTTAGATAATATGACTACATTGAGATTATATATTTAATTTCAAATGACCTTACTTGAAGTAATGTATATTTATTTTTTGTGTTTTGCCTTAAAGGTTATCAACCTAATTAACTAACTAACTAACGAACTAACTGACTAAATAAATAAAAGAAGTCAGAAGAAAATTGAGTTGTCCCTTGCGTCCTTCAGTCCTTAAAGAGGCCTTTTTCAAGTTTGGGCAAAGAGCTGCAGTGTGAACCATACACAACTTGACAGACATTGTGAAGATGCTGGAGGAAACGGGTACAAAAGTATCTATATCCACAGTAAAAAGAGTTATATGTCGACATAACCTGAAAGGCCGCTCAGCAAGGAAGAAGCCACTGCTCCAAAAACGCCATAAAAAAGCCAGACTACGGTTTGCAAATGTACAGGAGGACAAAGATCGTACTTTTTGGAGAAATGTCCTCTGGTCTGATGAAACAAAAATAGAACTGTTTGGCCATAATGACCATCGTTATGTTTGGAGGAAAAAGAGGGATGCTTGCAAGGTGAAGAACACCATCCCAACTGTGAAGCACGGGGGTGGCAGCATCATATTACTATATGACTTCCGGTTTGGAGCGAGCAGTCGCACTACGCTTCGCTCCACAGGTAATATTACACTTCACTACATTACAACGGCTTGATTTGTTTGATCAGAGCAATTCTTCTTAGCTAGCTACATAGCCGTCTTTGTATCAAAGATAATTGTGTAGTTTAGAGTAGTTTAGAGTAATTATCGAGGCTAGCTATCTTCGTCCTCCTAACGTAGTCAACACTGCTAGCTGCTAGCTAGCTAGTCATCACTGCTAGCTAGCCAACTTCTACCGACTAGCAGCACTGTAGAAACTATTACATTACAACGTAACGACTTGATTAGTGTAGTGTTAGTGTTAGTTAGCCAGCTACATAGTTGTCTTTGCTGTCTCTGTATCTAAGATAATTGTGTAGTTTAGAGTAATTATTGAGGTGAGCTAGCCAGCCGCGACGCGACGCCAGACTTAGTCAACACACCTAGTCATCATTAACCCACTGCTAGCTAGCCAACCGTTACCGACTAGCAGCGCTGTAGATACTAATACTTTACAACGGAACGATTTGACTAGTGCAGTGTTAGCTAGCTAGCTACATAGTTGTCTTTGTCATAGCTTGATAATTGTGTAGTTTAGTAATTATCGAGGTTAGCTAGCCAGCTATTTCCGTCCCCCGCGATGCCATTTTTCCTAACCCAGCCAACTATTACCGACGAGCAGCATTGTAGAAACTAAATACATTACAAAGGAACGTCTTGATTAGTGTTATGTTAGCTAGCTAGCTACAAAGTTGCTTTGTATCATGACAAGGTGTAGTACTGAAACTATCGAGGTTACCTAGCCAGCTACACGTTCAAAGTCAACAACGCAGCCACTGCTAGCTAGCCTACTCCACCAGCCAGCAGTACTGTATCATTTTCGTCATTTTCGTCAAGATTTTTGCAACGTAAGCTTAAGTTTCTGAGCATTCGAGACGTGTAGTCCACTTCTCATTCCAATCTCCTTTGCATTAGCGTAGCCTCTTCTGTAGCTTGTCAACTATGTGTCTGTCTATCCCTGTTCTCTCCCCTCTGCACAGGCCATACAAACGCTCCACACCGCGTGGCCGCTGCCACTCTAACCTGGTGGTCCCAGCGCGCACGACCCACGTGGAGTTCCAGGTATCCGGCAGCCTCTGGAACTGCCGGTCTGCGGCCAACAAGGCTGAGTTCATCTCAGCCTATGCTACCCTCCAGTCCCTAGACTTCCTGGCGCTGACGGAAACATGGATTACCACAGATAACACTGCTACTCCTACTGCTCTCTCCTCGTCTGCCCACGTGTTCTCGCATACCCCTAGAGCATCGAGCCAGCGGGGTGGTGGCACTGGAATGCTCATCTCTCCCAAGTGGACATTCTCTCTTTCTCCCCTGACCCATCTGTCTATCTCCTCATTTGAATTCCATGCTGTCACAGTTACCAGACCTTTCAAACTTAACATCCTTATCATGTATCGCCCTCCAGGTTCCCTTGGAGAGTTCATCAATGAGCTTGACGCCTTGATAAGTTCCTTTCCTGAGGATGGCTCACCTCTCACAGTTCTGGGTGACTTTAACCTCCCCACGTCTAACTTTGACTCATTCCTCTCTGCCTCCTTCTTTCCACTCCTCTCCTCTTTTGACCTCACCCTCTCACCTTCCCCCCCTACTCACAAGGCAGGCAATACGCTTGACCTCATCTTTACTAGATGCTGTTCGTCCACTAATCTCATTGCAACTCCCCTCCAAGTCTCCGACCACTACCTTGTATCCTTTTCCCTCTCGCTCTCATCCAACACTTCTCACTCTGCCCCTACTCGGATGGTATTGCGCCGTCCCAACCTTCGCTCTCTCTCTCCCGCTACTCTCTCCTCTTCCATCCTATCATCTCTTCCCTCTGCTCAAACCTTCTCCAACCTATCCCCTGATTCTGCCTCCTCAACCCTCCTCTCCTCCCTTTCTGCATCCTTTGATTCTCTATGTCCCCTATCCTCCAGGCCGGCTCGGTCCTCCCTTCCTGCTCCGTGGCTCGACGACTCACTGCGAGCTCACAGAACAGGGCTCCGGGCAGCCGAGCGGAAATGGAGGAAAACTCGCCTCCCTGCGGACCTGGCATCCTTTCACTCCCTCCTCTCTACATTTTCCTCTTCTGTCTCTGCTGCTAAAGCCACTTTCTACCACTCTAAACTCCAAGCATCTGCCTCTAACCCTAGGAAGCTCTTTGCTACCTTCTCCTCCCTCCTGAATCCTCCTCCCCCTCCCTCTCTGCGGATGACTTCGTCAACCATTTTGAAAAGAAGGTTGACGACATCCGATCCTCGTTTGCTAAGTCAAACGACACCGCTGGTCCTGCTCACACTGCCCTACCCTGTGCTTTGACCTCTTTCTCCCCTCTCTCTCCAGATGAAATCTTGCGTCTTGTGACGGCCGGCCGCCCAACAACCTGCCCACTTGACCCTATCCCCTCCTCTCTTCTCCAGACCATTTCCGGAGACCTTCTCCCCTACCTCACCTCGCTCATCAACTCATCCTTGACCGCTGGCTACATCCCTTCCGTCTTCAAGAGAGCGAGAGTTGCACCCCTTCTGAAAAAACCTACACTCGATCCCTCCGATGTCAACAACTACAGACCAGTATCCCTTCTTTCTTTTCTCTCAAATGTGCCGTCCTTGGCCAGCTCTCTTGCCATCTCTCTCAGAATGACCTTCTTGATCCTAATCAGTCAGGTTTCAAGACTGGGCATTCAACTGAGACTGCTCTTCTCTGTGTCACGGAGGCTCTCCGCACTGCTAAAGCTAACTCTCTCTCCTCTGCTCTCATCCTTCTAGACCTATATGCTGCCTTTGATACTGTGAACCATCAGATCCTCCTCTCCACCCTCTCCGAGCTGGGCATCTCCAGCGCGGCCCACGCTTGGATTGCGTCCTACCTGACAGGTCGCTCCTACCAGGTGGCGTGGCGAGAATCTGTCTCCGCACCACGTGCTCTCACCACTGGTGTCCCCCAGGGCTCTGTTCTAGGCCCTCTCCTATTCTCGCTATACACCAAGTCACTTGGCTCTGTCATATCCTCACATGGTCTCTCATATCATTGCTATGCAGATGACACACAATTAATCTTCTCCTTTCCCCCTTCTGACAACCAGCTGGCGAATCGCATCTCTGCATGTCTGGCAGACATATCAGTGTGGATGACGGATCACCACCTCAAGCTGAACCTCGGCAAGACGGAGCTGCTCTTCCTCCCGGGGAAGGACTGCCCGTTCCATGATCTCGCCATCACGGTTGACAACTCCCTTGTGTCCTCCTCCCAGAGTGCTAAGAGCCTCGGCGTGACCCTGGACAACACCCTGTCGTTCTCCACTAACATCAAGGCGGTGACCCGATCCTGTAGGTTCATGCTCTACAACATTCGCAGAGTACGACCCTGCCTCACACAGGAAGCGGCGCAGGTCCTAATCCAGGCACTTGTCATCTCCCGTCTGGATTACTGCAACTCGCTGTTGGCTGGGCTCCCTGCCTGTGCCATTAAACCCCTACAACTCATCCAGAACGCCGCAGCCCGTCTGGTGTTCAACCTTCCCAAGTTCTCTCACGTCACCCCGCTCCTCCGCTCTCTCCACTGGCTTCCAGTTGAAGCTCGCATCCGCTACAAGACCATGGTGCTTGCCTACGGAGCTGTGAGGGGAACGGCACCTCCGTACCTTCAGGCTCTGATCAGGCCCTACACCCAAACAAGGGCACTGCGTTCATCCACCTCTGGCCTGCTCGCCTCCCTACCTCTGAGGAAGCACAGTTCCCGCTCAGCCCAGTCAAAACTGTTCGCTGCTCTGGCACCCCAATGGTGGAACAAGCTCCCTCACGACGCCAGGACAGCGGAGTCAATCACCACCTTCCGGAGACACCTGAAACCCCACCTCTTTAAGGAATACCTGGGATAGGATAAAGTAATCCTTCTAACCCCCCCTTAAAATATTTAGATGCACTATTGTAAAGTGGTTGTTCCACTGGATATTATAAGGTGAATGCACCAATTTGTAAGTCGCTCTGGATAAGAGCGTCTGCTAAATGACTTAAATGTAAATGTAAAATCATGTTGTGGGGGTGCTTTGCTGCAGGAGGGACTGGTGCACTTCACAAAATAGATGGCATCATGAGGTAGGACAATTATGTGGATATATTGAAGAAACATCTCAAGACATCAGTCAGGAAGTTAAAGTTTAGTCGCAAATGCGACTTCCAATTGGACAATGACCCCAAGCATACTTCCAAAGTTGTGGCAAAATGGCTTAAGGACAACAAAGTCAAGGTATTGGAGTGGCCATCACAAAGCCCTGACCTCAATCTTATAGAAAATGTTTGGGCAGAACTGAAAAAGCGTGTGCGAGCAAGGAGGCCTACAAACCTGACTCGGTTACACCAGCTCTGTCAGGAGGAATGGGCCAAAATTCACCCAATTTATTGTGGGAAGCTTGTGGACGGCTACCCGAAATGTTTGACCCAAGTTTAGCAATTTAAAGACAATGCTACCAAATACTAATTGAGTGTATGTAAACTTCTGACCCACTGGGAATGTGATGAAAGAAATAAAATCTGAAAAAAAATCATTCTCTCTACTATTATTCTGACATTTCTTAAAATAAAGTGGTGATCCTAACTGACCTAAGACAGGGAATTATTACTAGGATTAAATGTCAGGAATTGTGAAAAATTGAGTTTAAATGTATTTGGCTAAGGTGTATGTAAACTTCCCACTTCAACTGTATCTCAAGATGTCAGAGTGCGTCAGCTGTGTGCCACTGTGTCTTGTGGTGATGAGGTCATACCGAGCGTGGTGAGCTGGTCGATGGCGTTGATGATGCGTTGACACTCGTGGTTCCTCGTGGCGGCACCCCACTCCCCCTCCAGGGGAACATACAGCAGCTCTCTCTGCTCCTCTTCCGTCAGAGGAACGCTCTGACCCAGCTCCTCTGGAAACACTACTGATGGACCACACATCATCAGAACGGGCTACTGATGGACCACACATCATCAGAACAACAGACTACTGATGGACCCCACATCATCAGAACAACAGACTACTGATGGACCCCACATCATCAGAACAACAGACTACTGATGGACCCCACATCATCAGAACAACAGACTACTGATGGAACACACAACAACAGACTACTGATGGACCACACATCATCAGAACAAGAGACTACTGATGGACCACACATCATCAGAACAACAGACTACTGATGGACCACACATCATCAGAACGATACACAGGCGTTTAACAAGTATGTGTGTGTGTGTCCTACCCTCGTTGGGGATAGGCTCCATGTCCCAAGGACTCATCTTCTCTGTGTCGCCGTTATCCCAGCTAGACAGGAAACACATTATCATCATCATCATTATCCCAGTTGGACAGCACACACATTATCATCATTTACATCATTATTTCAAGTAGGCAGCAAACATGTCATTATCATCATTATCACAGCTAGACAGGAACACATTATCCCAGCTAGACAAGAAACACATCATCATCATGATAAAGGATTATAACAGGTGTTAATGTTTTTGTAAAATCGATAAAAACAAACAAAACAAAAAAAGGAGTATCAAGGTCATGTTATAAAGGTTAATGCAGGGTTATAACCTACCAGATGTAGTAAAATGAACAGTCTGTCTGGTGTTATGAAGGATTATAGGGTTATTAAGGCTCATAGGTAGTTATAACCTACCAGATTTTGTGAACACGGGAACAGGCTGCCTGGCATTATACAAATTTATAGGGTTATTAAGGCTCATAGAGTTGTTATAACCTACCAGACATTGTAGCATTGGAACAGGCTGTCTGGCATTATACAAGGTTATGAAGGTTCATAGAGGTGTTATAACCTACCAGACGTTGTAGCATTGGAACAGGCTGTCTGGGTACTCTGGTTGGAAGGGCTCCTGGTCCTCAATGGTCCCGAACCACCAGGCATCGTCTATCACCGACCTGAACCTGTCACCTGAATGGGACAAGGTCACTTCTAATTACAACACCACCAGGTATCATCTATCACTGACCTGAACCTGTCACCTGGATGGGACAAGGTCACTTCTAATTACAACACCACCAGGTATCATCTATCACTGACCTGAACCTGTCACCTGGATGGGACAAGGTCACTTCTAATTACAACACCACCAGGTATCATCTATCACTGACCTGAACCTGTCACCTGGATGGGACAAGGTCACTTCTAATTACAACACCACCAGGTATCATCTATCATCTATCACTGACCTGAACCTGTCACCTGGATGGGACAAGGTCACTTCTAATTACAACACCACCAGGTATCATCTATCACTGACCTGAACCTGTCACCTGGATGGGACAAGGTCACTTCTAATTACAACACCACCAGGTATCATCTATCACTGACCTGAACCTGTCACCTGGATGGGACAAGGTCACTTCTAATTACAACACCACCAGGTATCATCTATCACTGACCTGAACCTGTCACCTGGATGGGACAAGGTCACTTCTAATTACAACACCACCAGGTATCATCTATCATCTATCACTGACCTGAACCTGTCACCTGGATGGGACAAGGTCACTTCTAATTACAACACCACCAGGTATCATCTATCACTGACCTGA
>NC_138305.1:18450000-18472500 GCF_965601325.2 Salmo salar
GGGAGAGGGAGGAGTGGGGGGCAGAGGAGAGGGGGGAGGAAAGGGAGGAGGGTGATATAAATGAAGACAGAGAGAGAAAGAGAGGGGGAGAGAGACAAGGGGAGTGAAAAAAGGAGATTTCACCTTCATAAGCACGACATACAGTACATTTTTTACAAAGCATGTATAAACAGTATGTCATGCTTTATAAAGGGTTGATAAATGTGGCATAACTGTGTGACATTACCACTATGTTGAATACTAAATAAACATGAGCTTAATAAAGGGTGGGCCGAATGATGGCATACTCTCTAAAGTGATGTTAGTCACATTACACCTAATCTCCTTCCCAGACACCTCCACCCACATGTGCGGAAGGCCTGGTGGAACAACGCATCCAACTTGGCCTTCATTAGTTTGGGTGAGGTTTCAAATCAAATGTTTATGAGATAGATTGTGCTAATGGGTTTAGCCATCATTATGACTTTCTGACTGTGTTAAGTAGTGGTGATGACCAGTACTTTACTCAGTAAGGTCACTACAAGAAAGGTATTACACCAAGAAACACCTTGATGAAAGCCCCCAACCTAAAGAAACACCTTGATGAAAGCCCCTAACCTACAGAAACACCTTGATGAAAGCCCACAACCTAAAGAAACACCTTGATGAAAGCCCCCAACCTAAAGAAACACCTTGATGAAAGCCCCCAACCTACAGAAACACCTTGATGAAAGCCCCCAACCTATAGAAACACTAACCTTGATGAAAGCCCCCCAACCTACAGACACACTAACCTTGATGAAAGCCCCCAACCTACAGAAAAACTAACCTTGATGAAAGCCCCCAACCTAAAGAAACACTAACCTTGATGAAAGCCCCCCAACCTATAGAAACACTAACCTTGATGAAAGCCCCCCAACCTATCGAAACACTAACCTTGATGAAAGCCCCCAACCTATAGAAACACTAACCTTGATGAAAGCCCCCCAACCTACAGAAACACTAACCTTGATGAAAGCCCCTAACCAACAGAAACACTAACCTTGATGAAAGCCCCCAACCTATAGAAACACTAACCTTGATGAAAGCCCCTAACCAACAGAAACACTAACCTTGATGAAAGCCCCTAACACACAGAAACACTAACCTTGATGAAAGCCCCCAACCTAAAGGAACACTAATCTTGATGAAAGCCCCCCAACCTAAAGGAACACTAATCTTGATGAAAGCCCCCCAACCTAAAGGAACACTAACCTTGATGAAAGCCCCCAACCTAAAGAAACACCTTGATGAAAGCCCCCAACCTAAAGGAACACTAACCTTGATGAAAGCCCCCCAACCTAAAGGAACACTAACCTTGATGAAAGCCCCCCAACCTAACGAAACACTAACCTTGATGAAAGCCCCCAACCTAAAGGAACACTAACCTTGATGAAAGCCCCCCAACCTACAGAAACACTAACCTTGATGAAAGCCCCCAACCTACAGAAACACTAACCTTGATGAAAGCCCCCCAACCTAACGAAACACTAACCTTGATGAAAGCCCCCAACCTATAGAAACACTAACCTTGATGAAAGCCCCTAACCTAAAGAAACACTAACCTTGATGAAAGCCCCCAACCTAAAGAAACACTAACCTTGATGAAAGCCCCTCAACCTACAGAAACACAAACCTTGATGAAAGCCCCCCAACCTAAAGAAACACTAACCTTGATGAAAGCCCCCAACCTAAAGAAACACTAACCTTGATGAAAGCCCCCAACCTAAAGAAACACTAACCTTGATGAAAGCCCCCAACCTACAGAAACACTAACCTTGATGAAAGCCCACCAACCTACAGAAACACTAACCTTGATGGAAGCCCCCAACCTACAGAAACACTAACCTTGATGAAAGCCCCCAACCTACAGAAACACTAACCTTGATGAAAGCCCCCAACCTATAGAAACACTAACCTTGATGAAAGCCCCCCCAACCTATAGAAACACTAACCTTGATGAAAGCCCCCCAACCAACAGAAACACTAACCTTGATGAAAGCCCCCAACGTACAGAAACACTAACCTTGATGAAAGCCCCTAACCTACAGAAACACTTACCTTGATGAAAGCCCCCAACCTATAGAAACACCTTGATGAAAGCCCCCAACCTAAAGAAACACTAACCTTGATGAAAGCCCCCAACCTAAAGAAACACTAACCTTGATGAAAGCCCCCAACCTAAAGAAACACTAACCTTGATGAAAGCCCCCAACCTAAAGAAACACTAACCTTGATGAAAGCCCCCCAACCTACAGAAACACTAACCTTGATGGAAGCCCCCAACCTACAGAAACACTAACCTTGATGAAAGCCCCCAACCTACAGAAACACTTACCTTGATGAAAGCCCCCAACCTATAGAAACACTAACCTTGATGAAAGCCCCCCAACCTATAGAAACACTAACCTTGATGAAAGCCCCCCAACCAACAGAAACACTAACCTTGATGAAAGCCCCCAACCTACAGAAACACTAACCTTGATGAAAGCCCCTAACCTACAGAAACACTTACCTTGATGAAAGCCCCCCAACCTACAGAAACACTAACCTTGATGAAAGCCCCCAACCTATAGAAACACCTTGATGAAAGCCCCCAACCTACAGAAACACTAACCTTGATGAAAGCCCCCCAACCTACAGAAACACAACAATATAATGAGTCATACCACACGGTGCTGGACCCAGTCAGGTCTTTAACAACAATATAATGAGTCATACCACACGGTGCTGGACCCAGTCAGGTCTTTAACAACAATATAATGAGTCATACCACACGGTGCTGGACCCAGTCAGGTCTTTAACTTTTAAATAGTTTTTTCCCCTCATCAATCTACACACAATACCCCATAATTTTTTGCACCTTTATATTTGTAAAAAAAAAAATACAATCACATTTACATAAGTATTCAGACCTTTTACTCTGTACTTTGTGGAAGCACCTTTGGCAGCGATTACAGCCTTGAGTCTTGGGTATGATGCTACAAGCTTGGCACACCTGTATTTGAGGAGTTTCTTCTATTCTTCTCTGCAGATCCTCTCAAGCTCTGTCAGGTTGGATGGGAGCGTCGCTGCACAGCTATTTTCAGATCTCTCAAGAGATGTTCAATCAGGTTTAAGTCCGGGCTCTGGCTGGACCACTCAACGACATTCAGATTTGTCCCGAAGTCACCCCTGTGTTGTCTTGGCTGTGTGCTTAGGGTCGTTGTCCTGTTAGAAGGTGAACCTTCGCCCCAGTCTGAGGTCCTGAGCGCTCTGGAGCAGGTTTTCATCAAGGATCTCTCTGTACTTTGCTCCGTTCATCTTTGCCTTGATCCTGACTAGTCTCCCAGTCCCTGCCACTGAAAAACATCCCCACAGCATGATGCTGCCACCACCATGCTTCACCGTAGGGATGGTGCCAGTTTTCCTCCAGATGTGACATTTGGCATTCAGGCCAAAGAGTTAAATCTTGGTTTCATCAGACCAGAGAATCTTGTTTGTCATGGTCTGAGAGTCCTTTATGTGCCTTTTGGCAAACTCCAAGCGGGCTGTAATGTGCCTTTTACTGAAGAGTGGCTTCCATCTGGCCTCTACCATAAAGGTCTGATTGGTGGAGTGCTGCAGAGATGGAGAACCTTCCAGAAGGACAACCATCTCCACAGAGGAACTCTAGAGCTCTGTCAGAGTGACCATTGGGTTCTTGGCCACCTCCCTGACCAAGGCCCTTCTCCCCCGATTGCTCAGTTTGACCAGACGGCCAGCTCTAGGAAGAGTCTTGGTGGTTCCAAACTCCTTCCATTTAAGAAAAATGTAGGCCACTATGTTCTTGGGGAACTTCAATGCTGCAGAAATGTTTTGGTACCCTTCCCAAGATCTGTGCCTTGACACAATCCTATCTCGGAGCTCTGCGGACAATTCCTTCGACCTCATAGCTTGGTTTTTGCTCTGACATGCACTGTCAACTGTGGTATCATATATAGACAAGTGTGTCCAATCGATTTGGGGAAAACCTGAACAAAAACCGTGAAAAAACCCAGAGGAGAATGGAATTTGGGGGGGAAAAGAAGTAGGGAACAGATTGAAAAGGTTTAAACAGATTGAAAAGGTCTGAACAGATTGAAAAGGTTTAAAAAGATTGAAAAGGTCTGAACAGATTGAAAAGGTCTGAACAGATTGAAAAGGTTTAAAAAGATTGAAAAGGTCTGAACAGATTGAAAAGGTTTAAAAAGATTGAAAAGGTCTGAACAGATTGAAAAGGTCTGAACAGATTGAAAAGGTCTGAACAGATTGAAAAGGTCTAAACAGATTGAAAAGGTTTTAACAGATTGAAAAGGTCTGAACAGATTGAAAAGGTTTAAAAATATTGAAAAAGGTCAGACTAAAGTGTTGTCATCCTGCAGCACAGCATTGTGGGGGAAGTTGAAGTCAGGTCCAATATTGTCTATGCACCCAAGAGGGAAAGAAGCTGGGCCATCCTAGAAACGTTTTATAGTCATATAATACATACGATTTAGCAGACACTTTCATCCAAAGCGAATGCATTCATGCGTGAATTCATTTCTTCCCGGGAATCGAGCCCTCTATCCGTTGTTGCAATGCTCCTCCAAGATGTATGACGCTTTGTGAAGCCTCAATTTAATATGACTTATAAGGCCTTTATTAAGCAGTGCTTATGCCACCCTTTATAAAGCACATGCTTATATCATATTCAACACAGTGGGTTATGTCACACAGTTATGATACATTTATCAACCCTTTATAAAGCATAATATATGGTTATAGATGATTTGTAACATGTGTAGTGTTCATGAAGACTTTATGAAGGCTTTACGAAGCCTTTATAAGCTGTTCTTCATTTAAAGCTGGAACAGAAAAGGTCATAGTTTTAACAGGCCTCTAGGTTCACAACAACAGACCTCTAGGTTCACAACAACAGGCCTCTAGGTTCACAACAACAGACCTCTAGGTTCACAACAACAGGCCTCTAGGTTCACAACAACATGCCTCTAGGCCTCTAGGTTCACAACAACAGACCTCTAGGTTCACAACAACAGACCTCTAGGTTCACAACAACAGGCCTCTAGGTTCACAACAACAGGCCTCTAGGTTCACAACAACAGGCCTCTAGGTTCACAACAACAGGCCTCTAGGGTCACAACAACATGCCTCTAGGCCTCTAGGTTCACAACAACAGGCCTCTAGGTTCACAACAACAGACCTCTAGGTTCACAACAACAGGCCTCTAGGTTCACAACAACAGGCCTCTAGGTTCACAACAACAGGCCTCTAGGTTCACAACAACAGGCCGTACCTCTGAGATGCTGTTGTTGTCGTCATCATCAGCAATCTCAGCGCTGTGACGACTCGTCTCCTCCACAGCCGCACGCGTCTGGTAGCCATGGTTACCATGACTCCTCCTCCCCTCCTCCACCCCTACACAGTCTGGAGAGGAAACCTGACAAAAGACAAAGAGAAAATAGGAACTTTATGTATCTTGCTTGAGAGGTGTGTGATACCTTGCTCTCTCTGTGAAGGTGGACAGTGTGTGATACCTTGCTCTCTCTGTGAAGGTGGGCAGTGAGTGATACCTTGCTCTCTCTGTGAAGGTGGACAGTGTGTGATACCTTGCTCTCTCTGTGAAGGTGGACAGTGTGTGATACCTTGCTCTCTCTGTGAAGGTAACCAGTGAGTGATACCTTGATCTCTCTGTGAAGGTGGACAGTGAGTGATACCTTGCTCTCTCTGTGAAGGTGGACAGTGAGTGATACCTTGCTCTCCCTGTGAAGGTGGACAGTGTGTGATACCTTGCTCTCTCTGTGAAGGTGGGCAGTGAGTGATACCTTGCTCTCTCTGTGAAGGTGGGCAGTGTGTCGTCTCCTCTCTGATCTGTAGACACTGATCTCCTCCTCTCCTTTAGCCTCCCTCCAGTCCAGCTGTTTCCTACACGCACGCACGCACGCACGCACGCACGCACGCACGCACGCACGCACACACACACACACACACACACACACACACACACACACACACACACACACACACACACACACACACACACACACACACACACACACACACACACACACACACACACACACACACACACACACACACACACTTTTGAGGACCAGTTCTCTGTGTGCGTTTAGGTGTGTTTTTGATTTGATTTTATTACTTTATTTTGTTTTACCCCTTTTTTCTCCCCAATTTCGTGGTTTCCAATTGGTAGTTACAGTCTTGTCTCATCGCTGCAACTCCCGTACGGACTCTAGAGAGGCGAAGGTCGAGAGTCGTGCGTCCTCCGAAACACAACCCAACCAAGCCGCACTGCTTCTTGACACAACGCCCACTTAACCCGGGAAGCCAGCCGCACCAACGTGTCAGAGGAAACACCGTGCACCTGGCGACCGTGTCTGCGTGCACTGCGCCCGGCCATCGCTAGTGCGCAATGGGACAAGAACATCCCTGCCCGGCCAAACCCTCCCCTAACCCGGACGACGCTGCGCCGCCCCATGGGTCTCCCGTTCGCGGCCCGGCTGCGACAGAGCCTGGACTCGACCCCAGAATCTCTGGTGGCACAGCTAGCCCTGCGATGCAGTACCTTAGACCACTGCGCCTCTCGGGAGGCCGTGTTTAGTTACCTGAGCTCAGCTTCCCCCAGCTCAGGGACCAGGACCCTCCTGCTCCATGCTACCAGGTCTGTATTGTGTTTAGTTACCTGAGCTCAGCTTCCCCCAGCTCAGGGACCAGGACCCTCCTGCTCCATGCTACCAGGTCTGTATTGTGTTTAGTTACCTGAGCTCAGCGTTCCCCAGCTCAGGGACCAGGACCCTCCTGCTCCATGCTACCAGGTCTGTATTGTGTTTAGTTACCTGAGCTCAGCGGACCCCAGCTCAGGGACCAGGACCCTCCTGCTCCATGCTACCAGGTCTGTATTGTGTTTAGTTACCTGAGCTCAGCGGTCCCCAGCTCAGGGACCAGGACCCTCCTGCTCCATGCTACCAGGTCTGTCTCTGTGGCCATCTGGCTCCGGGGGGCGTTGCTGTGCATCTGTCTCACCCCCTCGATCTGACCGCTGCGACGCAGACCCACATTGGGGGGGGAGTGAACCTCTGGAGAGGGGGGGGGGGGGGGGTACGGTTAGCACCAAAAGGTATCCAATTTTAGTCTTATGTTGAAGCAACTGGGTGTAAAGGCTTGACTCAAATAATGAACTGTCTCAGGCTAGCCCTGGTGTGTTTGTGCGTCTGTGTGTGTTTACCTCTGTTGTGTGTGTCGGTAGACAGTCTCTGGTCCTGCTCCTGCTGAAGTCTGTGAATC
This sequence comes from Salmo salar, assembly GCF_965601325.2. NCBI lineage: Eukaryota > Metazoa > Chordata > Actinopteri > Salmoniformes > Salmonidae > Salmo > Salmo salar. The sequence goes on from NC_138305.1 coordinate 18,457,321, forward strand.
ATGTTGTCTAGAGGAGAGGCTCCTTCAACAGCCTGTTCACTGACCACCTGGTTCAGGCCTGACACAGAGAGAGAGAGACAGAGAGAGAGAGACAGAGAGAGAGACACAGAGAGAGACACAGAGAGAGAGAGAAACAGAGAGAGACACAGAGAGAGACAGAGACAGAGAGAGAGACAGAGAGAGAGAAAGAGAGAGAGAGAGACACAGAGAGAGAGAGAGAGAGAGAGAGAGACAGAGAGAGAGAGACAGAGCAAGAGAGAGAGAGACAGAGAGAGACAGAGAGAGAGAGACAGAGAGAGAGACAGAGAGAGAGAGACAGAGAGAGACAGAGACAGAGAGAGAGAGAGAGAGAGAGAGAGAGAGAGAGAGAGAGAGAGAGAGGGAGAAAGAGAGAGAGAGAGGCAGAAAGAGAGAGGGAGAGAGAGACAGAGAGACACACACAGAGAGAGAAAGAGAGACACACAAAGACACAGAGAGAGACATGTGTTAATATATACAGTGGGGTCCATAATTATTGACAAAATAAATCATTCAAATAGTGAGCAATATTGCTCCAAAACATGGAAATTATATTATACCAATGCAAATGCATTATAAGGAGATTTTGTATAACAAGTAATCAAAATGATTGACACCTCTTTTCAATACCTTTCAATACCTCACCTTGAGGATAACGGCACTGAGCCTTTTCATAAAATGTTTTATGAGTTGGAGAACATTGGGAGGGATCTTAGACCATTCCTCCATACAGAACACATTAGGAGGGATCTCAGACCATTCCTCCATACAGAACACCTTGGGAGGGATCTTAGACCATTCCTCCATACAGAACACCTTGGGAGGGATCTTAGACCATTCCTCCATACAGAACACATTAGGAGGGATCTCAGACCATTCCTCCATACAGAACACATTAGGAGGGATCTCAGACCATTCCTCCATACAGAACACCTTGGGAGGGATCTCAGACCATTCCTCCATACAGAACACCTTGGGAGGGATCTCAGACCAGTCCTCCATACAGAACACCTTGGGAGGGATCTTAGACCATTCCTCCATACAGAACACCTTGGGAGGGATTTCAGACCATTCCTCCATACAGAACACCTTGGGAGGGATCTCAGACCAGTCCTCCATACAGAACACCTTGGGAGGGATCTCAGACCATTCCTCCATACAGAACACCTTGGGAGGGATCTCAGACCATTCCTCCATACAGAACACCTTGGGAGGGATCTTAGACCATTCCTCCATACAGAACACCTTGGGAGGGATCTCAGACCAGTCCTCCATACAGAACACCTTGGGAGGGATCTCAGACCATTCCTCCATACAGAACACCTTGGGAGGGATCTTAGACCATTCCTCCATACAGAACACCTTGGGAGGGATTTCAGACCATTCCTCCATACAGAACACCTTGGGAGGGATCTCAGACCAGTCCTCCATACAGAACACCTTGGGAGGGATCTCAGACCAGTCCTCCATACAGACACCTTGGGAGGGATCTCAGACCATTCCTCCATACAGACTCCTTCCAGATCCTTCATATCCTTTGTCTGTGCTTAAGGACTGACCTTTTCAATTCAAACCACAGGTTTTTAATGGGTTTCAAAACAGAAAGCACGTACCACCGCATTTAATCATGGCAAGGCGACTGGAAACATGACCGAATACAAACAGTGTAGTTATTCCCTCCGTAAGGCAATGAAACAGGCAAAACATCAGTACAGAGACAAAGTGGAGTCGCAATTCAACGGCTCAGACAGGAGACGTATGTGGCAGGGTCTACAGACAATCACGGATTACATAAAGAAAACCAACACCATCGCGGACATCGACGTCTTGCTTCCAGACAAATTAAAGAACTTCTTTGCGCGCTTTCAATCAATCCCTATCCCAGTCTGCTGTCCCTACTTGCTTCAAGGTGTCCACCATTGTTCCTGTTCCCAAGAAAGCTAAGGTAACTGAACTAAATGACTATCGCCCCGTAGCACTCACTTCTGACATCATGAAGTGCTTTGAGAGACTAGTCAAGGATCATATCACCTCTACCTTACCTGACACCCTAGACACACTTTAATTTGCTTACCACCCCGAATAGGTCCACAGACGATCCAATCGCCATCACACTGAACACTGCCCTATCCCATCTGGACAAGAGGAATACCTATATAAGAATACTGTTCACTGACTACAGCTCAGCATTCAACAACATAGTACCCTCCAAACTCATCACTAAGCTTGAGGCCCTGGGTCTGAACCCCGCCCTGTGCAACTGGATCCTGGACTTCCTGATGGCACGCCTCCAGGTGGTGAAGGTAGGAAACAACATCTCCACCCCACTGATCCTCAACACTGGGGCCCCACAAGGGTGCGTTCTCAGCTCCCTCCTGTACTCCCTGTTCACCCACGACTGCTAGGCCAAGCACGCCTCCAACTCAGTCATCAAGTTTGCAGACGACACAACAGGTGGTGAAGAAGGTGCAACAGTGCCTCTTCAACCTTAGGAGGCTGAAAAAATGTGGCTTATCACTGAAAACCCTCACATACTCTTACAGATGCACAATCGAGAGCATCCTGTTGGGCTGTATCACTGCCTGGTACGGCAGCTGCTCCACCCACAACCGCAAGACTCTCCAGAGGGAGGTAAGGTCTGCACAACGCATCACCGGGGGCAAACTACCTGCCCTCCAGGACACCTACACCACCCGATGTCACAGGCTGGCAACAACCACCCGAGCCACTGCCTGTTCACCCTGATTTCATCCAGAAGGTGAGATCAGTACAGGTGCATCAATGCTGGGACAGAGAGATGAAAAAATAAATAAAAAAAGCTTCTATCTCAAAGCCATCAGACTGTTAAACAGCCATAGGCGGCTGCCTAGCTACAGACTTGATATCATTGGCCACTTTAATAAATGGAACACTAGTCACTTTAATAATGCCACTTGAATAATGTTTACATGTGTCGCATTACTCATCTCATATGTATATACTGTATCCTGTATCCTTCACTCTCTATTCTTTACTATCTATTGCATCTTAGCCGATCTGTCGCTGCTCATCCATTCATTTTACACTTATATATTCTTATTCCATTCCTTTACTAGATTGTGTGTATTTTTTGTTTGGACATTTAGACATTATATTGGCCATTTGGACATGGTTCACTGACTTTTGGTTTTGCAACCTGACTTCCTATGATAATATGTGGCAAACGGACATAACATCCTGATTTTGTACGTTCCAGACTAACGTGTACCATTTGGACGTAACATCTCGGGCTGTTGGCGGTCGGGCTGCATGCCAGGTAGGCGAACTGTTGCCATTTTGAACCATTTAATGTGTCTGAAGGTACAAACTCTGCCTTCCCGGTGGGCCCAGAGAGCAAGTCAACCGCTGGCCAATCAGATGGCTCAGATGACTGTGTCTGCAGTAACGTAGCAGCCATAATGAAAGCTATAGCAAAGTTGATACTGTGAGATTTCAAAACGTTTAAAACCACGAATAGAGACTGTCAACGAATACAGCAAAGAGCTGCTGTTTTTATGAGTGACTTCATGTTTCAGTTCTTACTCAGCACTGTCAACAGTTTGTATTCAACACTTTTATAAACCCATAAAATGTGCATTCTTCCTATTTCCACTCAGCGCTACAACAAGCACTGTAGCACTAATGAATGAATAAGTGAGTGGGAAAGTCTATCTATAGGCTTACGGCTCAGGTGTTTTTTGATATCGAGGAATATTCACAGGAGTAACAACATTAATTTGTGCATGAGGCGTTACGACTCGAGTTTCGTCATCAGCCGGAAGACTGTGTTCCTTTTTTGGTCAGTGGAAAGGCAGAGTGGAGGGATGTTGAGAGACGGAAAGTAATTATTTAAATGGTCAGTGGAAAGGCAGAGTGGAGGGATGTTGAGAGACGGAAAGTAATTATTTAAATGGTCAGTGGAAAGGCAGAGTGGAGGGATGTTGAGAGACGGAAAGTAATTATTTAAATGGTCAGTGGAAAGGCAGAGCGGAGGGATGTTGAGAGATGGAGCCTCAGTCTGCTGCTCTCCCCCTCTGGTAAGGCTGACCATCAGATGCAGGCACCATCAGCCCAGTAAAAAAAAAAAAAAAAGTTATAATTTAAATGTATGCTCACTAAGCTGTGCCTCACAAGTAATACAACAGTGGGTCAATTACCCGTGTGATCATATAGCCTACCTCAAATTTTGAAATATAATTTCAAAAAAGGTCCGGAACAACAATGCATTGGCAGGGAAATTCAAGCAAAGCCAGTATGCAGTGATAATGTAATGGGCCTATAGCTTACTGCATAAAGCTCATTGCTACAGTGTTTTTAATTGGTTAATGTTGCAAAGGCTTACATTTTCTAAGTCATGTTAAAACAAATCTGAGCGGTAGATCTCTGCTTATATTTTGACTCAAAGTGATCTTGACTCAAAAAAAGTTGATAACTGTTCTAGAGTTTTCCCTGTTAAAACCTCTTTGGGATAGGGGGCAGCATTTTCACATCCGGATGAAAAGCATGCCCAAAGTAAACTGCCTGCTACTCAGGCCCAGAAGCTAGGATATGCATATAATTGGTAGATTTGGTAGAAAACACTCTGAAGTTTCTCAAACTGTTTGAATAATGTCTGTGAGTATAACAGAACTGATTTGGCAGGTGAAACCCCGGCACGATCCATCCAGGGGAAAAAAATGTTGAGGTCAATGTGTTTTCCATTAGTTTTCTATGGTAAGCCCTTTTTCATAGGAATCTGCTTTCAGTTCCTATGGCTTCCACTAGATGTCAACAGTTTTTAGAAATTGGTTGATGTTTTTCTTTTGAGAAATGAAGAAGTAGTCCTGTTCTTTCCATGTGTCACTCAGAGGGACTCAAGTATTTTGGTGTGTGCGACCTGGAACGCGTTTCACTTTGTTTTCATCCGGTATTGAACACAGTATATCCCGTCTTAAATTGTATCAATTATTTACGTTTTAGGATACCTAAGGTTGGATTAGGAAAGTTGTTTGAAATGTTTGGACCAAGTTCACAGGTAACTTATTAGATACTTTGTAGTCATGTTGGGCGAGTTGGAACCGGTGTATTTTCTGAATCAAACGCGCCAAATAAATGGACATTTTGGGGATATAAAGAAGGAATTTATCGAACAAAAGGACCATTTGTGATGTTTCAGGGACATTTTGGAGTGTCAACAGAAGATCTTCAAAGGTAAGGCATGAATTATATCGTTATTTCTGACTTTTGTGTCGCACCTGGCTGGTTGAAATATGATTTTCATGTGTTTGTATGCGGGTTGCTGCCCTCAGATAATCACATGGTCTGCTTTCGCAGTAAAGCCTTTTTGAAATCTGACACTGTGGCTGGATTAACAAGAAGTTAAGCTTTATTGTGATGTATTACATGTATGTTTTGTGAATTCTTATTATGAGTATTTCTGTTTTTGAATGAGGCGCGCTGCAATTTCACTGGATGTTGTCAAATCAATCGAGCGGGAATGAAGGGATCCCTAACATGTTCAATGTTTCCCTTTACTGTGGCAATTGTGATCAAATCAATGTAATATTAGCCACTTTCCATGCAAAATACAGAAACAAAATTAACTATGCAATATATTTTGTTGTAGGCAGAACACATTGGAGTCGGATTCTATTGCATTGACACGCATAATCAATCAGAGCTGCAGTATGCCTATATGCAAATAGACCATTGCCATATACGGATCTTGAACTGGACTGTGTTTACAGCATGAGCAGTCATGAGTAGATGCACTTGTTTTGAGATCAAAGTGAGAGCTGCATGTAGCCACGTGTGCATGTTTTGTTCATATCCTTTGCTAGTTAGTGAGTTATTAGCCCAGTTATAGATCATTTGTAGTCAGCAATAGGGGAGTGATTGCTTCCTACAAGAGCACAAAACGTGTTTCTTTTTTGAAAAGCGAGTCAGGTAAAGAGTTTTTTTTGTCTTAAAGGGGCAGAGTTGTATTTTGAGACAGGCTTGAATAAACTAAGTAACCAATAGGCAGAGGGAAGCATAATTTGTCTGATTCTCTGTAATAATGGTATGAGAATAATAATTAATTTTATTTTGTAAAGTGGTTTCTTGCATCAAACAACTACAATGTCAGTCACCTCTTTGTCTGAAGGACAAGTGGATAAACAGATTAATGTCAAGCCCTGCATTTTTTCTTACAAAAAGGCCTACATTGAACACCACACATTTGCTGCTACTGTAGGCTGAATGATAGAACAGCTATTTCCATGTTAAAATATTATGGGATGCATTTTCTGCATTGTTTTTGATGGTAAGCCCCTCTGGTAGGCCTACATTATGATCAAATAGACACAATAGCCTACTTGGCCACTGTTAAAACTGTAACTTAAAGAAGGTACAGCCTCAGTAAACGTGCAGTGGAAGTTGCACATAATTTCCACAACGTTCAAGTTTGCGCTCAGCAGAAAGTGCAGAATTTTTTTTTGAAAACATTGACAAGTTAACATTTAGTCCATTTAGAATTTTCTATGCCTGATGTGGACATAACATAGGCCTAATGGACAAATAGCCTAAAAAAAGACCTAAATATATATCCATACTGCTCTTTAGTAATGGATAATACATTTAGAGAAATTGTGCAAATCGTTCTTTAACCTATCTCCTCCCCTTCATCTACACTGATTGAAGTGGATTTAACAAGTGACATCAATAAGGGATCATAGCTTTCACCTGGTTTCACCTGGCCAGTATACGTCATGGAAAGAACATGTGTTCATAATGTTTTGTACGCTCATTGAAGATCATACCTCTTCCAGCCAGGTCTTGACTACGGTGACACTATTTACCAGAATGCAGCAGCCACTACTCTTTAACCTCTGGATGTCGTCTACCAGTCTGCTGTACCACAGGTGAGAGTAAAGTCAGTTTTTTGTCTGTAATGTATTTTCCGTTATGTGTAAAGCCCCAGTAAGACTAGCTTGTCACCATTAGCGTCGGATAATGGGGATCTTAATCAAATCAGATCCTCATCCTGAATCAATAGATTGGCCGGTCCTCATTAAAGTCAGGTAGAACACCTCATTACTCTATTTTAGTTTACAAAGGTCTACTACACAAGCTTCCCACCTACGTCACTTCAATGTTCAAATGATAAAATATGAGAGAGACACCAAACCCGTTCCCAGGGACGGTTAACTCTCCAAGTTCCACTAGTACGTACCGATGTAGGTAAATCCGCTTTCAGTTTTACTGGCCCCCATTTTAGGTCAGTTTAGGACTAATATCCTACACAACTCCCTACATCATGACTCTATGGTGCCTCTAGGTCAGTTTAGGACTAATGTTGAATGAATTTTAGCAGAAATGCTGTATTTGCTGTAAAATGCTGTAACTGTATTTGAAGCTGTGGTGTTGATTGTCATTTGTAGTTGATTGTATTTGTATTGATTATTTTGAATGTGTTGTATCGACGTCCTCAGGGTACCATTGTAAATGAGATCCTGGTCTCAGTGTGTTCCCATGAAAAAATACAAGTTCAATTAATACAAAAATATATAGAATATATTGGCTTAAACTATTGTAGAGTTTCTGCACCTAAATATAAACAGCACCTGCACACAAAATGAGTACCTATATCTGTCAAGAGTCAAGCAAATCCAGATAAGCCAACCACTATCTTGTGTCTGAAAAAATTGTCACAGGAGGAGGAGGAAGAGGAGGAGGAGGAGGGGAGGAGGAGGAGGGGAAGAGGAGGAGGAGGAGGTGACTCCCTGACATATACCTGAGGAGGAGGGGGAGGAGGAAGAGGAGGAAGAGGAGAGGAGGAGGGGAGGAGGAGAGGAGGAGGAGGAGGAGGGGGAGGAAGAGGAGGAGGAGGAAGGGAGGAGGAGGAGGAGGAGGTGAATCCCTGACAAACTGACATGTACATGAGGAGGAGTAGGAGGAGAAGGAGTTGACTCCCTGACAAACTGACAGGTAAATGCTGTAGGAATGCTCAACCGGTGTTGCTTATTCAGCCGACAGAAACTTTCAACCGGTTCTCCCCATTAAGCGAGTCGGAGTCAGAGGCCGAGCCTTCTCTGGTCTCTCCTCCTCCCGTTACGGGGTCTAAGACGCCGAAGGCTCCCACCATTATCTCTGACAAATTGAAAACCCTAGTCATTGGCGACTCCATTACCCGCAGTATTAGACTTAAAACGAATCATCCAGCGATCATACACTGTCTACCAGGGGGCAGGGCTACCGACGTTAAGGCTAATCTGAAGATGGTGCTGGCTAAAGCTAAAACTGTTGAATCTAGAGAGTATAGGGATATTGTTATCCACGTCGGCACCAACGATGTTAGGATGAAACAGTCAGAGGTCACCAAGCGCAACATAGCTTCAGCGTGTAAATCAGTTAGAAAGATGTGTCGGCATCGATTAATTGTCTCTGGCCCCCTCCCAGTTAGGGGGAGTGATGAGCTCTACAGCAGAGTCTCACAACTCAATCGCTGGTTGAAAACTGTTTTCTGCCCCTCCCAAAAGATAGAATTTGTAGATAATTGGCCCTCTTTCTGGGACTCACCCACAAACAGGACCAAGCCTGGCCTGTTGAGGAGTGACAGACTCCATCCTAGCTGGAGGGGTGCTCTCATCTTATCTACGAACATAGACAGGGCTCTAACTCCTCTAGCTCCACAATAAAATAGGGTGCAGGCCAGGCAGCAGGCTGTTAGCCAGCATGCCAGCTTAGTGGAGTCTGCCACTAGCACAGTCAGTGTAGTCAGCTCAGCTATCCCCATTGAGACCGTGTCTGTGCCTCGATCTAGGTTGGGCAAAACTAAACATGGCGGTGTTCGCCTTAGCAATCTCACTAGTATAAAGACCTCCTCCATCCCTGCCATTATTGACAGAGATTGTGATACCTCACATCTCAAAATAGGACTACTTAATGTTAGATCCCTCACTTCAAAGGCAGTTATAGTCAATGAACTAATCACTGATCATAATCTTGATGTGATTGGCCTGACTGAAACATGGCTTAAGCCTGATGAAGTTACTGTGTTAAATGAGGCCTCACCTCCTGGTTACACTAGTGACCATATCCCCCGCGCATCCCGCAAAGGCGGAGGTGTTGCTAACATTTATGATAGCAAATTTCAATTTACAAAAAAACAAACAACAACGACGTTTTCGTCTTTTGAGCTTCTAGTCATGAAATCTATGCAGCCTACTCAATCACTTTTTATAGCTACTGTTTACAGGCCTCCTGGGCCATATGCAGCGTTCCTCACTGAGTTCCCTGAATTCCTATCGGACCTTGTAGTCATCGCAGATAATATTCAAAATTTTGGTGACTTTAATATTCACATGGAAAAGTCCACAGACCCACTCCAAAAGGCTTTCGGAGCCATCATTGACTCAGTGGGTTTTGTCCAACATGTCTCTGGACCTACTCACTGCCACAGTCATACTCTGGACCTAGTTTTGTCCCATGGAATAAATGTTGTGGATCTTAATGTTTTTCCTCATAATCCTGGACTATCAGACCACCATTTTATTACGTTTGCAATCGCAACAAATAATCTGCTCAGACCCCAACCAAGGAGCATTAAAAGTTGTGCTATAAATTCTCAGACAACCCAAAGATTCCTTGATGCCCTTCCACACTCCCTCTGCCTACCCGAGGACGTCAGAGGACAAAAATCAGTTAACCACCTAACTGAGGAACTCAATTTAACCTTGCGCAATACCCTAGATGCAGTTGCACCCCTAAAAACTAAAAACATTTGTCATAAGAAACTAGCTCCCTGGTATACAGAAAATACACGAGCTCTGAAGCAAGCTTCCAGAAAATTGGAACGGAAATGGCGCCACACCAAACTGGACGTCTTCCGACTAGCTTGGAAAGACAGTACCGTGCAGTATCGAAGAGCCCTCACTGCTGCTCGATCATCCTATTTTTCCAACTTAATTGAGGAAAATAAGAACAATCCGAAATTAATTTTTGATACTGTCGCAAAGCTAACTAAAAAGCAGCATTCCCAAAGAGAGGATGGCTCTCACTTCAGCAGTAATGAATTCATGAACTTCTTTGAGGAAAAGATCATGATCATTAGAAAGCAAATTACGGACTCCTCTTTAAATCTGCGTATTCCTCCAAAGCTCCGTTGTCCTGAGTCTGCACAACTCTGCCAGGATCTAGGATCAAGGGACACACTAAAGTGTTTTAGTACTATATCTCTTGACACAATGATGAAAATAATCATGGCCTCTAAACCTTCAAGCTGCATACTGGACCTTATTCCAACTAAACTACTGAAAGAGCTGCTTTCTGTGCTTGGCCCTCCTATGTTGAACATAATAAACGGCTCTCTATCCACCGGATGTGTACCAAACTCACTAAAAGTGGCAGTAATAAAGCCTCTCTTGAAAAAGCCAAATCTTGATCCAGAAATTATCGGCCTGTATCGAATCTTCCATTCTTCTTAAAAAAAAATTGAAAAAGCTGTTGCGCAGCAACTCACTGCCTCCCTGAAGACAAACAATGTATACGAAACGCTTCAGTCTGGTTTTAGACCCCATCATAGCACTGAGACTGCACTTGTGAAGGTGGTAAATGACCTTTTAATGACGTCAGACCGAGGCTCTGCATCAGTCCTCGTGCTCCTAGATCTTAGTGCTGCTTTTGATACCATCGATCACCACATTCTTTTGGAGAGATTGGAAACCCAAATTGGTCTACATGGACAAGTTCTGGCCTGGTTTAGATCTTATCTGTCGGAAAGATATCAGTTTGTCTCTGTGAATGGTTTGTCCTCTGACAAATCAACTGTAAATTTCGGTGTTCCTCAAGGTTCCGTTTTAGGACCACTATTGTTTTCACTATATATTTTACCTCTTGGGGATGTCATTCGAAAACATAATGTTAAATTTCACTGCTATGCGGATGGTGAAGCCCCAAAATTGCCCTCGCTAGAAGCCTGTGTCTCAGACATAAGGAAGTGGATGGCTGCAAACTTTCTACTTTTAAACTCGGACAAAACAGAGTTGCTTGTTCTAGGTCCCAAGAAACAAAGAGATCTTCTGTTGAATCTGACAATTAATCTGGATGGTTGTACAGTCGTCTCAAATAAAACTGTGAAGGACCTCGGCGTTACTCTGGACCCTGATCTCTCTTTCGAAGAACATATCAAGACTGTTTCAAGGACAGCTTTTGTCCATCTACGTAACATTGCAAAAATCTGAAACTTTCTGTCCAAAAATGACGCAGAAAAATTAATCCATGCTTTTGTTACTTCTAGGCTGGACTACTGCAATGCTCTACTTTCCGGCTACCCGGATAAAGCACTAAATAAACTTCAGTTAGTGCTAAATACGGCTGCTAGAATCCTGACTAGATCCAAAAAATTTGATCATATTACTCCAGTGCTAGGCTCCCTACACTGGCTTCCTGTTATTGCAAGGGCTGATTTCAAGGTTTTAATGCTAACCTACAAAACATTACATGGGCTTGCTCCTACCTATCTTTCCGATTTGGTCCTGCCGTACATACCTACACGTACGCTACGGTCACAAGACGCGGGCCTCCTAATTGTTCCTAGAATTTCTAAGCAAACAGCTGGAGGCAGGGCTTTCTCCTATAGAGCTCCATTTTTATGGAATAGTCTGCCTACCCATGTGAGAGACGCAGACTCAGTCTCAACCTTTAAGTCTTTACTGAAGACACGTCTCTTCAGTAGGTCCTATGATTAAGTGTAGTCTAGCCCAGGGGTGTGAAGGTGAATGGAAAGGCTGGAGCAACAAACCGCCCTTGCTGTCTCTGCCTGGCTGGTTTTCCCTCTCTTCACTAGGATTCTCTGCCTCTACTCCTATTACTGGGGCTGAGTCACTGGCTTACTGGTGTTCTTGCCGTCCCTGGGAGGGGTGCGTCACTTGAGTGGGTTGAGTTACTGACGTGGTCTTCCTGTCTGGGTTGGCGCCCCCCCTTGGGTTGTGCCATGGCGGAGATCTTTGTGGGCTATACTCGGCCTTGTCTCGGGACGGTAAGTTGGTGGTTGGAGATATCCCTCCAGTTGTGTGGGGGCTGTGCTTTGGCAAAGTGGGAGGGGTTATATCCTACCTGTTTGGCCCTGTCCGGGGGTTTCATCGGATGGGGCCACAGTGTCTCCTGACCCCTCCTGTCTCAGCCTCCAGTATTTATGCTGCAGTAGTTTATGTGTCGGGGGGCTAGGGTCAGTCTGTCACATCTGGAGTATTTCTCTTGTCTTTTCCGGTATCCTGTGTGAATTTAAATATGCTCTCTCTAATTCTCTCTTTCTCTCTTTCTTTCCCTCTCTCGGAGGACCTGAGCCCTAGGACCATGCCTCAGGACTACCTGGCTTGATGACTCCTTGCTGTCCCCAGTTCACCTGGCCGTGCTGCTGCTCCAGTTCCAACTGTTCTGCCTGCGGCTATGGAACCCTGACCTGTTCACCGGACGTGCTACCTGTCCCAGACCTGCTGTCCCAGACCTGCTGGAACCCTGACCTGTTCACTGGACGTGCTACCTGTCCCAGACCTGCTGTTTTCAACTCTCTAGAGACAGCAGGAGCGGCTATGAAAAAGCCAACTGACACTTACTCTTGTGTTACTGACTTGTTGCACCCTCGACAACTACTATGATTATTATTATTTGATCATGCTGGTCATTTATGAACATTTGAACATCTTGGCCATGTGCTGTTATAATCTCCACCCGGCACAGCCAGAAGAGGACTGGCCACCCCTCATAGCCTGGTTCCTCTCTAGGTTTCTTCCTAGGTTTTGGCCTTTCTAGGGAGTTTTTCCTAGCCACCGTGCTTCTACACCTGCATTGCTTGCTGTTTGGGGTTTTAGGCTGGGTTTCTGTACAGCACTTTGAGATATCAGCTGATGTAAAAAGGGCTATATAAATCAATTTGATTTGATTTGAGGTACCTGAGGAGGAGGAGGAGGAGGAGGTGACTCCCTGACAAACTGACATGTACCTGAGGAGGAGGAGGAGGTGACATGTACCTGAGGAGGTGACTCCCATCTGTGGTATGAGCTGTTGGTCTCTGCAGCTCTCCCGTCCGGGTACGAGGCGTTGGTATGGAGGTGGGTGGGGGTTCCCGTCTACGTCCACCAGGAAGGGAGGGGGCATGAGGTGTGGTGCCTGCTGGGTCTGTTCGTCCAGCACGTAGTTATTAACATCCCGGATCAACGGGCGGTAGTCAGTATGGAAGAACATCTGGTCCGCTATCTGAGAAAGGGAGGGAGGTAAAGATTTGGTTTGTAGTGTAGATTTGTTGAGTAGTTTTACAAAAGGTTGCAGACTAGTACTATAATAATAGTAGAAGTAGTATAGTATCATAGTAGTATCGCAGTAGTAGTTGTATAAGTAGCATATTATTGTAGTAGTATAGTAGTAATAGACGTAGCATAATACCGTAATAGTATAGTAGTAGTATCATAATAGTATAGTATCATAGTAGTAGTAGTAGTAGTAGTAGTAGTAGCAGAACCGTTGTAGTAGTAGCAGCAGCAGTAGTAGTAGTAGCATTGTACCGTAGTAGTAGTATTATAGTATCATAGTGGCACTAGTAGTAATAGTAGTAGTAGTAGTACAGTATGAGTAGTTGTATTAGTAGTAATATAGTATCATAGTAGTAGCAGTAGTAGCAGCAGTAATAGTATAGTATCGTAGGTGTCATAGTAGTTGTAGTATAGTAGTAGTAGTATAGCATCATAGTAGCCATAATAGTAGAAGCAGTAGTAGCAGTAATATAGTAGTATAGTAGCAGAAGTAAATATCACAGTAGTAGTGGTATAGTATCAAAGCAGTAGTAATAGCAGTATAGTATTGTATCAGTAAAATATTGTAGTAGTAGTAGTAGTATAGTACTGTAGTTGTAGAATTAGTATAGTAGAGCTGGTTTTATATTGTAGTGGTAGTAGTTGTATAGTATTGTAGTAGCCGTGGTAGTAGCAGTAATAGCAGCTGTATTGTAGTACAGTAGCAATAGTAGTAATTGTAAAGTAGTAGTGGTAGTAGTAGTAGTATAGTATCGTATTAGTAGTAGTAGTAGAATAGTATCGTAGTAGTAGTATCGTAGTAAAGTATCATAGTAGTAGTGCAGTACCGTAGTAGTAAAAGTAGTATAGTACCGCCGTAGCAGTAGTAGTAGCACAGTAGAAGTAGTATAGTATTGTAGTAGTGTTGTAGTAGTAGTAGCATAGTACTGTAGTAGTAGTAGTAGCATAGTAGTATAGTAGTAGTATCATAGTAGTATAGTATCATATTAGTAGTAGTATTATAGTATCGTAGTGGTACTAGTAGTAGTAGTAGTAGTAGTATAGTATCGTACGAGTAGTTGCACTAGTAGTAAAATAGTAGCATAGTGCCATAGTAGTAGTACAAGTAGTATAGTAGTATTAGTATAGTATCGCATTAGTCATAGTAGTTGTAGTATAGTAGTAGTAGTAGTAGTAGTAGTATAGTATCATAGTAGTATGAATATAGTATTATAGTAGTAGTAGTATAGTAGCACAGTAGCAGTGGTAGTAGTTGTATAGTATCACATTAGTAGTAGTGGTACAACTGGTATTGTATTGTAGTAGTAGCCGTAGTAGTAGTAGTATAGTATTGTATTAGAAGTAGTATTATAGTATCGTAGTAGTAGTATCGTAGTATAGTATCATAGTAGTATCGTAGTAGTAAAAGTAGTATAGTCGCGAAGTAGTCAAAGTAGTATAAAATTGTAGTAGTAGTTTGACACTAGTAGTAGAAGTAGTAGAAGTAGTATAGTATCATAGTAGTACAGTAGTAGTAGAAGTAGTAGCACAATCATAGTAGTATAGTATCATATTAGTAGTAGTAGTAGTAGTAGAATATTGCAGTACTATAGTATAGTATTTGTAGCAGTATCAGTAGCAGTAGTAGTGGTAGTAGTACAGTATCATAGCAGTAGAAGTATTAGTAGTATATTATCGTAATAGTCATAGTAGTAGTACAGTATCGTAGAAGTAGTATAATGTAGTAGTAGTTGTATAGTATTGTAGTAGCAGCATAGAATGTAGCAGTATAATATTATAAAAGTAGAAGCAGTAGTAATAGTAGTAGCGATAGTAGTAGTAGTAGTTGTAGAAGTAGTGTTATAGTAATGTAGTAGTAGCAGTAGTAATAGTAGTA
>NC_138305.1:18475000-18482500 GCF_965601325.2 Salmo salar
AGTAGTAGTAGTAGTATCATAATATAGGAGTAGTAGTAGTAGTAGTAGTAGTAGTGGTAGTGGTAGTAGTAGTGGTGGTAGTAGTATCATAATATAGGCGTGGTAGTAGTAGTGGTAGGGGTAGTAGTAGTGGTAGTGGTAGTGGTAGTGGTAGTAGTAGTAGTGGTAGTAGTAATAGTGGTAGTAGTATCAAAATATAGGAGTGGTAGTAGTGGTAGTGGTAGAAGTAGTAGTAGCAGTAGTAGTAGTTGTGGTAGTAGTGTAGTAGTATCATAATATAGGAGTGGTAGTGGTAGAAGTAGTAGTAGAAGTAGTAGTAGTGGTAGTAGTAGTGGTAGTAGTAGTAGTAGTAGTAGTATCATAATATAGGAGTAGTAGAGGTAGTAGTAGTGGTAGTGGTAGTAGTAGTAGTAGTATCATAATATAGGAGTAGTAGTAGTAGTAGTGGTAGTAGTAGAAGTAGTAGTAGTAGTATCATAATATAGGAGTAGTAGTAGTAGTCATGGTAGTAGTAGTGGTAGTGGTAGTGGTAGCGGTAGTAGTAGTAGTGGTAGAATCATAATATAGGAGTAGTAGTAGTAGTATCATAATATAGTAGTAGTAGTAGAAGTAGTAGTACTATTGGTAGTAGTAGTGGTAGTGGTTGTAGTAGTAGTATCATAATATAGGAGTAGTAGTAGTAGTAGTAGTAGTAGTAGTAGTAGTAGTAGTGGTAGTGGTAGTAGTAGTGGTAGTAGTAGTAGTAGTAGCAGTATCCTAATATAGGAGTAGTAGTGGTAGTAGTAGTAGTAGTAGTAGTGGTCATGGTAGTAGAAGTGGTAGTTGTAGTAGTAGTAGTGGTGGTAGTGGTAGTATCATAATATAGGAGTAGTAGTGGTAGTGGTAGTAGTAGTATCATAATATAGGAGTAGTAGTAGTAGCAGCAGTATCATAATATAGGAGTAGTAGTTGTAGTAGTAGTAGTAGTATGATAATATAGGAGTAGTAGTAGTAGTAATAGTTGTAGTGGTAGTAGTAGCAGTAGTAGTATTATAATATAGGAGTAGTAATGGTAGTAGTAGTGGTAGTGGTAGTGGTAGTAGTAGTAGTAGTATCATAATATAGGAGTAGTAGTGGTAGTAGTAGCGGTAGGGAGTAGTAGTAGTAGTAGTAGTAGTAGTAGTATCATAATATAGGAGTAGTAGTAGTAGTAGTATTATCATAATATAGGAGTAGTAGTAGTAGTAGTAGTATCATAATATAGGAGTGGTAGTAGTAGTGGTAGTAGTAGTATCATAATATAGGAGTAGTAGTAGTAGTAGTAGTAGAAGTAGTAACATAATATAGGAGTAGTAGTAGTAGTAGTAGTAGTAGTAGTAGTGGTAGTAGTAGTACTGGTAGTAGAAGTATCATCATATATGAGTAGTAGTAGTAGTATCATAATATAGGAGGAGTAGTGGTAGTAGTAGTAGTGGTAGTGGTAGTGGTAGTAGTGGTAGTAGTAGTAGTAGTATCATAATATAGGAGGAGTAGTAGTAGTAGTATCATAATATAGGAGGAGTAGTGGTGGTAGTAGTAGTAGTAGAGGTAGTGGTAGTAGTAGTAGTATCATAATATAGGAGTAGTAGTAGTAGTAGTAGTAGTAGTAGTATCATAATATAGGAGTGGTAGTAGTAGTGGTAGTAGTAGTATCATAATATAGGAGTAGTGGTAGTAGTAGTAGAAGTAGTAACATAATATAGGAGTAGTAGTAGTAGTAGTAGTAGTGGTAGTAGTAGTACTGGTAGTATCATCATATATGAGTAGTAGTAGAAGTAGTAGTGGTAGTGGTAGTAGTAGTAGTAGCAGTAGTAGTAGTAGTAGTAGTATCATAATATAGGAGTGGGTAGTAGTAGTATCATAATATAGGAGGAGTAGTGGTAGTAGTAGAGTAGGGTAGTGGTAGTGGTAGTAGTGGTAGTAGTAGTAGTAGTATCATAATATAGGAGGAGTAGTAGTAGTAGTATCATAATATAGGAGGAGTAGTGGTGGTAGTAGTAGTAGTAGTAGTAGAGGTAGTGGTAGTAGTAGTAGTATCATAATATAGGAGTAGTAGTAGTAGTAGTAGTAGAAGTAGTATCATAATATAGGAGTAGTAGTAGTAGTAGTAGTAGTGATAGTAGTAGTACTGGTAGTAGTAGTAGTATCATCATATATGAGTAGTAGTAGAAGTAGTAGTGGTAGTGGTAGTAGTGGTGGTAGTAGTAGTAGTAGTAGTATCATAATATAGGAGTGGTAGTAGTAGTATCATAATATAGGAGGAGTAGTGGTGGTAGTAGTAGTAGTAGTGGTAGTGGTAGTGGTAGTAGTAGTAGTATCATAATATAGGAGGAGTAGTAGTAGTAGTATCATAATATAGGAGGAGTAGTGGTGGTAGTAGTAGTAGTAGTAGTAGTAGTAGTAGAGCAGTTCGTAGAGCATGGTGTTTGCAACGCCAAGGTTGTGGGTTCGATTCCCACGGGGGGCCAGTACAAAAAAAATGCATGAAATGAAATGTATGCATTCACTGCTGTAAGTTGCTCTGGATAAGAGCGTCTGTTAAATGACTAAAATGTAAATGTAGAATCATAATATAGGACTAGTAGTGGTAGTAGTAGTAGTAGTGGTAGTAGTAGTAGTAGTAGTAGTAGTAGTAGTAGTAGTAGTGGTAGTAGTAGTGGTAGTAGTAGTAGTATCATAATATAGGAGTAGTAGCGGTAGTGGTAGTGGTAGTAGTAGTAGTGGTAGTAGTAGTGGTAGTAGTAGTAGTAGTGGTAGTAGTAGTAGTAGTAGTAGTAATAGTAGTATCATAGTATAGGAGTACTACTAGTAGTGGTAGTGGTAGTAGTAGTAGTACCATAATATAGGAGTAGAAGTGGTAGTGGTAGTAGTATCATAATATAGGGGTAGTGGTAGTGGTGGTAGTAGTAGTAGTAGTGGTAGTAGTAGTAGTAGTGTTATAGTATTGTAGTATATTAGCAGTAGTAGCAGTATCAGTTGTAGTGCTATAGTATTGTAGTAGTAGTAGTAGTATCATAATATAGGAGTAGTACTAGTAGTGGTAGTAGTAGTAGTATCATAATATAGGAGTAGAAGTGGTAGTGGTAGTAGTATCATAATATAGGAGTAGTAGTAGTAGTAGTATCAGTGGTAGTAGTAGTATCAGTGGTAGTAGTAGTATCAGTGGTAGTAGAGGTGGTAGTGGTAGTAGTGGTAGTGGTGGTAGTGGTAGTAGTGGTAGTGGTGGTAGTGGTGGTAGTGGTATCGTAATATAATAGTAGTAGTAGTGTTATAGTATTGTAGTATATTAGCAGTAGTAGCAGTATCAGTCGTAGTGCTATAGTATTGTAGTAGTAGTGGTATAGTTTTATAGTAGGAGTATAGTCATAGCAGTATAGTGGTACTAGTACTATAGTACAGTAGTACTATCGTAATACAGGAGTAGGAGTTCTAATATTAGTAGATGTAGTAGTGGTAGCAGTATCGTAATATAGTAGTAGTAGAGGCAGTAGTAGTAGTTGTACTTGTAGTAGTAGTAGTAGTAGTGTAGTAGTAGCATTGTAGTAGTAAAAGTAGCTATATAGTAGTGGTGTTATAGTATTGTAGTAGTAATATAGTATAGGAGTAGTAGACTCCTAGTGTGTACCTTGTCATACTTGCTGCTGGATCCGAAGCCGAAGATGAGCAGGTGACCATGTGAGTCTGTAGCAGCGAAGTGCTGTCCATCAGGACTACACTTACAGTCAAACACCGCCCCATGGCCTTGACCTTCAATCTGGAAAACGGGAAAACGTAGAGTAGTTACCATAGATCGGTAAACACTGATCTCCATTCACACTGAATAAAGTAAAGCTCCCTATATTTTCAATGCATTTTTTCTGTCTCGTGCAAAAATAAAAAGGGTGTTTCTGTGAGTTGACCCTCCACTACACCACTGGATAGGGGGTGTTACTGTGAGTTGACCCTCCACTACACCACTGGATAGGGGGTGTCACCGTGAGTTTACCCTCCACTACACCACTGGATAGGGGGTGTTACCGTGAGTTTACCCTCCACTACACCACTGGATAGGGGGTATTAACGTGAGTTTACCCTCCACTAAACCACGAGATAGGGGGTGTTAACATGAGTTTACCCTCCACTACACCACTGGATAGGGGGTGTTACTGTGAGTTTACCCTCCACTACACCACTGGATAGGGGGTGTTACTGTGAGTTTACCCTCCACTACACCACTGGATAGGGGGTGTTACCGTGAGTTTACCCTCCACTACACCACTGGATAGGGGGTGTTACAGTGAGGTTAACCCTCCACTACACCACTGGATAGGGGGTGTTAACGTGAGTTTACCCTCCACTACACCACTGGATAGGGGGTGTTAATGTGAGTTTACCCTCCACTACACCACTGGACAGGGGGTGTTAACGTGAGTTTACCCTCCACTGCACCACTGGATAGGGGGTGTTAACGTGAGTTTACCCTCCACTGGATAGGGGGTGTTACTGTGAGTTTACCCTCCACTACACCACTGGATAGGGGGTGTTAACGTGAGTTTACCCTCCACTACACCACTGGATAGGGGGTGTTAACGTGAGTTTACCCTCCACTACACCACTGGATAGGGGGTGTCACTGTGAGTTTACCCTCCACTACACCACTGGATAGGGGGTGTTACTGTGAGTTTACCCTCCACTACACCACTGGATAGGGGGTGTTACTGTGAGTTTACCCTCCACTACACCACTGGATAGGGGGTGTTAACGTGAGTTTACCCTCCACTGGATAGGGGGTGTTACTGTGAGTTTACCCTCCACTACACCACTGGATAGGGGGTGTTAACGTGAGTTTACCCTCCACTACACCACTGGATAGGGGGTGTTAACGTGAGTTTACCCTCCACTACACCACTGGATAGGGGGTGTTAACGTGAGTTTACCCTCCACTACACCACTGGATAGGAGGTGTTAACGTGAGTTTACCCTCCACTACACCACTGGATAGGGGGTGTTAACGTGAGTTTACCCTCCACTGGATAGGGGGTGTTACTGTGAGTTTACCCTCCACTACACCACTGGATAGGGGGTGTTACCGTGAGTTTACCCTCCACTACACCACTGGATAGGGGGTGTTACCGTGAGTTTACCCTCCACTACACCACTGGATAGGGGGTGTTACCGTGAGTTTACCCTCCACTACACCAGTGGATAGGGGTGTGCCGAGTACTCGGACAAAACAAGTATTGTAACGGGTAAGGATAATTTTCTGAATACGATTATGACAAGTATTTTTTGTAAATGTCCGTCATCGAAAGAAAAAAAATGAATTTATAGACGCCAGCACGCATCTCTCTTTCACTCAAACAGTGTGAAGCGTTGTGTTCTCCAATCTACTTTTGGCTAGTTCGTCGGTCTGTAAAGAAACGGGACGGGGTATCAGTTGAGCCTGCTGCAACGATTGGATTAGAACAAGCAGCTGCTCTCAATTCCCCAGACAGACACTCACGGTTCTGTTACAGTCACTCGTGACAGAGCACAAGTATCCCCTTTGTAGAAAGTTTATTTTGATTGTAGAAATGTTGTGGCATAAGTGTCGGGAGAGAAAAGTTTTGCTCCTCTTGAAAGTGAAACGATACATGGGGCAAGTGAGTTCTCCTACCTTCATCTAAATGTGTCTGTAATAAATGCAGGCAGTAGTAGCCAGCCATGCATTAGGCTACTTATTAACCTATTTCATAGATCATTGAATAGAAATAAGTAAATCATGTGCATTTTCAGCTGTCACTCTCTGAGTGACAGAGCAGTAGTGAAGGAACATAATGATGCTCTCTGAGTGACAGAGCAGTAGTGAAGGAACATAACGATGCTCTCTGAGTGACAGAGCAGTAGTGAAGGAACATAACGATGCTCTCTGAGTGACAGAGCAGTAGTGAAGGAACATAACGATGCTCTCTGAGTGACAGAGCAGTAGTGAAGGAACATAACGATGCTCTCTGAGTGACAGAGCAGTAGTGAAGGAACATAACAATGCTCTCTGAGTGACAGAGCAGTAATGAAGGAACATAACGATGCTCTCTGAGTGACAGAGCAGTAGTGAAGGAACATAACGATGCTCTCTGAGTGACAGAGCAGTAGTGAAGGAACATAACGATGCTCTCTGAGTGACAGAGCAGTAGTGAAGGAACATAATGATGCTCTCTGAGTGACAGAGCAGTAGTGAAGGAACATAACGATGCTCTCTGAGTGACAGAGCAGTAATGAAGGAACATAACGATGCTCTCTGAGTGACAGAGCAGTAGTGAAGGAACATAACGATGCTCTCTGAGTGACAGAGCAGTAGTGAAGGAACATAACGATGCTCTCTGAGTGACAGAGCAGTAGTGAAGGAACATAACGATGCTCTCTGAGTGACAGAGCAGTAGTGAAGGAACATAACGATGCTCTCTGAGTGACAGAGCAGTAGTGAAGGAACATAACAATGCTCTCTGAGTGACAGAGCAGTAATGAAGGAACATAACGATGCTCTCTGAGTGACAGAGCAGTAGTGAAGGAACATAACGATGCTCTCTGAGTGACAGAGCAGTAGTGAAGGAACATAACGATGCTCTCTGAGTGACAGAGCAGTAGTGAAGGAACATAATGATGCTCTCTGAGTGACAGAGCAGTAGTGAAGGAACATAACGATGCTCTCTGAGTGACAGAGCAGTAATGAAGGAACATAACGATGCTCTCTGAGTGACAGAGCAGTAGTGAAGGAACATAACGATGCTCTCTGAGTGACAGAGCAGTAGTGAAGGAACATAACGATGCTCTCTGAGTGACAGAGCAGTAGTGAAGGAACATAACGATGCTCTCTGAGTGACAGAGCAGTAGTGAAGGAACATAACGATGCTCTCTGAGTGACAGAGCAGTAGTGAAGGAACATAACGATGCTCTCTGAGTGACAGAGCAGTAGTGAAGGAACATAACGATGCTCTCTGAGTGACAGAGCAGTAGTGAAGGAACATAACGATGCTCTCTGAGTGACAGAGCAGTAGTGAAGGAACATAACGATGCTCTCTGAGTGACAGAGCAGTAGTGAAGGAACATAACGATGCTCTCTGAGTGACAGAGCAGTAATGTGACCTTGAGGTACAGGCTTCATCGGTATTTAATGTGCACTTCTGTGTTTTCCGATCCTGAGTAAGTCTGATTAAAAGTATCAAGTGTGATAAAATGGATACAATTACAAATACGAGCATGACAATATCAGCACAGCCTTACCCAAAACCATCCCAAAACCATCCCACCTGCCCCCCTGTCTCACCATGTTGAAGTAGGATCGTATCTTGACCCCCCGGGCCAGGTCCCAGACAATGGCGTTCCCATCATGCCCGGCGCTGAACAGGATGCGGGGGTCAAAGGGGTGTGGCTCCAGGACAAACACCTCGTCCTCATGACCCTGGGATCGATCAATGAATGAAATTAGTGTGTGTGTGTGTGTGTGTGTGCTGTCTGTGTGTGTGC